>NW_026700695.1:0-24790 GCF_030435755.1 Ochotona princeps
TGCTGTGGCGCTGAAGTTGCCTGCCAATGTGGAGTTGGTGGCATGTGAAACCCGCATGTGGAGCATTCGTTTGTGTGGGATGCTCTACCAGGTTCATTCCTAGATAATGCACTCAAAGGGCACTAAGCATAGAGTGTGAAAACTGAGTTTCCTTGAGAGCTGCTTGGAAGCCTGATGGTGTGTGAAGTTAGTGAGCCAAATGGAGTTGTTCTCCCACAAGAACCACTCGGCTGATCCTTCTTCAATATGCCCTTCACCAACATGCAGTGTTTCCTTGATTGAATTAGCTCTCACACCAATATTTGCGTCTAGAGCCTTTGCATTGAGGGCTATCTGAAAATGGCTGTGGCGCTGAAGTTGCCTGTGAATGTGGAGCTGGTGGCATGTGAAACACGCATGTGGAGCATTCGTTTGTGTGGGATGCTCTACCAGCTTAATTTCAGTCCTAGGCACTCAAAGGGCACTAAGCATAGAGTGTGAAAACTGAGTTTCCTTGAGAGATGCTTGGAAGCCTGATGGTGTGTGAAGTTAGTGAGCCAAATGGAGTTGTTCTCCCACAAGAACCACTCGGCTGATCCTTCTTCAATATGCCCTTCACCAACATGCAGTGTTTCCTTGATTGAATTAGCTCTCACACCAATATTTGCGTCTAGAGCCTTTGCATTGAGGGCTATCTGAAAATGGCTGTGGCGCTGAAGTTGCCTGAGAATGTGGAGTTGGTGGCATGTGAAACCCGCATGTGGAGCATTCGTTTGTGTGGGATGCTCTACCAGGTTCATTCCTAGATAATGCACTCAAAGGGCACTAAGCATAGAGTGTGAAAACTGAGTTTCCTTGAGAGCTGCTTGGAAGCCTGATGATGTGTGAAGTTAGTGAGCCAAATGGAGTTGTTCTCCCACAAGAACCACTCGGCTGATCCTTCTTTAATATGCCCTTCACCAACATGCAGTGTTTCCTTGATTGAATTAGCTCTCACACCAATATTTGCGTCTAGAGCCTTTGCATTGAGGGCTATCTGAAAACGGCTGTGGCGCTGAAGTTGCCTGTGAATGTGGAGTTGGTGGCATGTGAAACCCGCATGTGGAGCATTCGTTTGTGTGGGATGCTCTACCAGGTTCATTCCTAGATAATGCACTCAAAGGGCACTAAGCATAGAGTGTGCAAACTGAGTTTCCTTGAGAGCTGCTTGGAAGCCTGATGGTGTGTGAAGTTAGTGAGCCAAATGGAGTTGTTCTCCCACAAGAACCACTCGGCTGATCCTTCTTCAATATGCCCTTCACCAACATGCAGTGTTTCCTTGATTGAATTAGCTCTCACACCAATATTTGCGTCTAGAGCCTTTGCATTGAGGGCTATCTGAAAACGGCTGTGGCGCTGAAGTTGCCTGTGAATGTGGAGTTGGTGGCATGTGAAACCCGCATGTGGAGCATTCGTTTGTGTGGGATGCTCTACCAGGTTCATTCCTAGATAATGCACTCAAAGGGCACTAAGCATAGAGTGTGAAAACTGAGTTTCCTTGAGAGCTGCTTGGAAGCCTGATGGTGTGTGAAGTTAGTGAGCCAAATGGAGTTGTTCTCCCACAAGAACCACTCGGCTGATCCTTCTTCAATATGCCCTTCACCAACATGCAGTGTTTCCTTGATTGAATTAGCTCTCACACCAATATTTGTGCCTAGAGCCTTTGCATTGAGGGCTATCTGAAAACAGCTGTGGCGCTGAAGTTGCCTGTGAATGTGGAGTTGGTGGCATGTGAAACCCGCATGTGGAGCATTTGTTTGTGTGGGATGCTCTACCAGGTTCATTCCTAGATAATGCACTCAAAGGGCACTAAGCATAGAGTGTGAAAACTGAGTTTCCTTGAGAGCTGCTTGGAAGCCTGATGGTGTGTGAAGTTAGTGAGTCAAATGGAGTTGTTCTCCCACAAGAACCACTCGGCTGATCCTTCTTCAATATGCCCTTCACCAACATGCAGTGTTTCCTTTATTGAATTAACTCTCACACCAATATTTGCGTCTAGAGCCTTTGCATTGTGGGCTATCTGAAAACGGCTGTGGCGCTGAAGTTGCCTGCCAATGTGGAGTTGGTGGCATGTGAAACCCGCATGTGGAGCATTCGTTTGTGTGGGATGCTCTACCAGGTTCATTCCTAGATAATGCACTCAAAGGGCACGAAGCATAGAGTGTGAAAACTGAGTTTCCTTGAGAGCTGCTTGGAAGCCTGATGGTGTGTGAAGTTAGTGAGCCAAATGGAGTTGTTCTCCCACAAGAACCACTCGGCTGATCCTTCTTCAATATGCCCTTCACCAACATGCAGTGTTTCCTTGATTGAATTAGCTCTCACACCAATATTTGCGTCTAGAGCCTTTGCATTGAGGGCTATCTGAAAACGGATGTGGCACTGAAGTTGCCTGTGAATGTGGAGTTGGTGACATGTGAAACCCGCATGTGGAGCATTCGTTTGTGTGGGATGCTCTACCAGCTTAATTTCAGTCCTAGGCACTCAAAGGGCACGAAGCATAGAGTGTGAAAACTGAGTTTCCTTGAGAGCTGCTTGGAAGCCTGATGGTGTGTGAAGTTAGTGAGCCAAATGGAGTTGTTCTCCCACAAGAACCACTCGGCTGATCCTTCTTCAATATGCCCTTCACCAACATGCAGTGTTTCCTTTATTGAATTAACTCTCACACCAATATTTGCGTCTAGAGCCTTTGCATTGTGGGCTATCTGAAAACGGCTGTGGCGCTGAAGTTGCCTGCCAATGTGGAGTTGGTGGCATGTGAAACCCGCATGTGGAGCATTCGTTTGTGTGGGATGCTCTACCAGGTTCATTCCTAGATAATGCACTCAAAGGGCACGAAGCATAGAGTGTGAAAACTGAGTTTCCTTGAGAGCTGCTTGGAAGCCTGATGGTGTGTGAAGTTAGTGAGCCAAATGGAGTTGTTCTCCCACAAGAACCACTCGGCTGATCCTTCTTCAATATGCCCTTCACCAACATGCAGTGTTTCCTTGATTGAATTAGCTCTCACACCAATATTTGCGTCTAGAGCCTTTGCATTGAGGGCTATCTGAAAACGGCTGTGGCACTGAAGTTGCCTGTGAATGTGGAGTTGGTGACATGTGAAACCCGCATGTGGAGCATTCGTTTGTGTGGGATGCTCTACCAGCTTAATTTCAGTCCTAGGTACTCAAAGGGCACGAAGCATAGAGTGTGAAAACTGAGTTTCCTTGAGAGCTGCTTGGAAGCCTGATGGTGTGTGAAGTTAGTGAGCCAAATGGAGTTGTTCTCCCACAAGAACCACTCGGCTGATCCTTCTTCAATATGCCCTTCACCAACATGCAGTGTTTCCTTGATTGAATTAGCTCTCACACCAATATTTGTGCCTAGAGCCTTTGCATTGAGGGCTATCTGAAAACGGCTGTGGCGCTGAAGTTGCCTGAGAATGTGGAGTTGGTGGCATGTGAAACCCGCATGTGGAGCATTCGTTTGTGTGGGATGCTCTACCAGGTTCATTCCTAGATAATGCACTCAAAGGGCACTAAGCATAGACTGTGAAAACTGAGTTTCCTTGAGAGCTGCTTGGAAGCCTGATGGTGTGTGAAGTTAGTGAGCCAAATGGAGTTGTTCTCCCACAAGAACCACTCGGCTGATCCTTCTTCAATATGCCCTTCACCAACATGCAGTGTTTCCTTGATTGAATTAACTCTCACACCAATATTTGCGTCTAGAGCCTTTGCATTGAGGGCTATCTGAAAACGGATGTGGCGCTGAAGTTGCCTGCCAAAGTGGAGTTGGTGGCATGTGAAACCCGCATGTGGAGCATTCGTTTGTGTGGGATGCTCTACCAGGTTCATTCCTAGATAATGCACTCAAAGGGCACTAAGCATAGAGTGTGAAAACTGAGTTTCCTTGAGAGCTGCTTGGAAGCCTGATGGTGTGTGAAGTTAGTGAGCCAAATGGAGTTGTTCTCCCACAAGAACCACTCGGCTGATCCTTCTTCAATATGCCCTTCACCAACATGCAGTGTTTCCTTTATTGAATTAACTCTCACACCAATATTTGCGTCTAGAGCCTTTGCATTGAGGGCTATCTGAAAACGGCTGTGGCGCTGAAGTTGCCTGCCAATGTGGAGTTGGTGGCATGTGAAACCCGCATGTGGAGCATTCGTTTGTGTGGGATGCTCTACCAGGTTCATTCCTAGATAATGCACTCAAAGGGCACTAAGCATAGAGTGTGAAAACTGAGTTTCCTTGAGAGCTGCTTGGAAGCCTGATGGTGTGTGAAGTTAGTGAGCCAAATGGAGTTGTTCTCCCACAAGAACCACTCGGCTGATCCTTCTTCAATATGCCCTTCACCAACATGCAGTGTTTCCTTGATTGAATTAGCTCTCACACCAATATTTGCGTCTAGAGCCTTTGCATTGAGGGCTATCTGAAAATGGCTGTGGCGCTGAAGTTGCCTGTGAATGTGGAGCTGGTGGCATGTGAAACACGCATGTGGAGCATTCGTTTGTGTGGGATGCTCTACCAGCTTAATTTCAGTCCTAGGCACTCAAAGGGCACTAAGCATAGAGTGTGAAAACTGAGTTTCCTTGAGAGATGCTTGGAAGCCTGATGGTGTGTGAAGTTAGTGAGCCAAATGGAGTTGTTCTCCCACAAGAACCACTCGGCTGATCCTTCTTCAATATGCCCTTCACCAACATGCAGTGTTTCCTTGATTGAATTAGCTCTCACACCAATATTTGCGTCTAGAGCCTTTGCATTGAGGGCTATCTGAAAATGGCTGTGGCGCTGAAGTTGCCTGAGAATGTGGAGTTGGTGGCATGTGAAACCCGCATGTGGAGCATTCGTTTGTGTGGGATGCTCTACCAGGTTCATTCCTAGATAATGCACTCAAAGGGCACTAAGCATAGAGTGTGAAAACTGAGTTTCCTTGAGAGCTGCTTGGAAGCCTGATGGTGTGTGAAGTTAGTGAGCCAAATGGAGTTGTTCTCCCACAAGAACCACTCGGCTGATCCTTCTTTAATATGCCCTTCACCAACATGCAGTGTTTCCTTGATTGAATTAGCTCTCACACCAATATTTGCGTCTAGAGCCTTTGCATTGAGGGCTATCTGAAAACGGCTGTGGCGCTGAAGTTGCCTGTCAATGTGGAGTTGGTGGCATGTGAAACCCGCATGTGGAGCATTCGTTTGTGTGGGATGCTCTACCAGGTTCATTCCTAGATAATGCACTCAAAGGGCACTAAGCATAGAGTGTGAAAACTGAGTTTCCTTGAGAGCTGCTTGGAAGCCTGATGGTGTGTGAAGTTAGTGAGCCAAATGGAGTTGTTCTCCCACAAGAACCACTCGGCTGATCCTTCTTCAATATGCCCTTCACCAACATGCAGTGTTTCCTTGATTGAATTAGCTCTCACACCAATATTTGCGTCTAGAGCCTTTGCATTGAGGGCTATCTGAAAACGGCTGTGGCGCTGAAGTTGCCTGTGAATGTGGAGTTGGTGGCATGTGAAACCCGCATGTGGAGCATTCGTTTGTGTGGGATGCTCTACCAGGTTCATTCCTAGATAATGCACTCAAAGGGCACTAAGCATAGAGTGTGAAAACTGAGTTTCCTTGAGAGCTGCTTGGAAGCGTGATGGTGTGTGAAGTTAGTGAGCCAAATGGAGTTGTTCTCCCACAAGAACCACTCGGCTGATCCTTCTTCAATATGCCCTTCACCAACATGCAGTGTTTCCTTGATTGAATTAGCTCTCACACCAATATTTGTGCCTAGAGCCTTTGCATTGAGGGCTATCTGAAAACGGCTGTGGCGCTGAAGTTGCCTGTGAATGTGGAGTTGGTGGCATGCGAAACCCGCATGTGGAGCATTTGTTTGTGTGGGATGCTCTACCAGGTTCATTCCTAGATAATGCACTCAAAGGGCACTAAGCATAGAGTGTGAAAACTGAGTTTCCTTGAGAGCTGCTTGGAAGCCTGATGGTGTGTGAAGTTAGTGAGTCAAATGGAGTTGTTCTCCCACAAGAACCACTCGGCTGATCCTTCTTCAATATGCCCTTCACCAACATGCAGTGTTTCCTTTATTGAATTAACTCTCACACCAATATTTGCGTCTAGAGCCTTTGCATTGTGGGCTATCTGAAAACGGCTGTGGCGCTGAAGTTGCCTGCCAATGTGGAGTTGGTGGCATGTGAAACCCGCATGTGGAGCATTCGTTTGTGTGGGATGCTCTACCAGGTTCATTCCTAGATAATGCACTCAAAGGGCACGAAGCATAGAGTGTGAAAACTGAGTTTCCTTGAGAGCTGCTTGGAAGCCTGATGGTGTGTGAAGTTAGTGAGCCAAATGGAGTTGTTCTCCCACAAGAACCACTCGGCTGATCCTTCTTCAATATGCCCTTCACCAACATGCAGTGTTTCCTTGATTGAATTAGCTCTCACACCAATATTTGCGTCTAGAGCCTTTGCATTGAGGGCTATCTGAAAACGGCTGTGGCACTGAAGTTGCCTGAGAATGTGGAGTTGGTGACATGTGAAACCCGCATGTGGAGCATTCGTTTGTGTGGGATGCTCTACCAGCTTAATTTCAGTCCTAGGCACTCAAAGGGCACGAAGCATAGAGTGTGAAAACTGAGTTTCCTTGAGAGCTGCTTGGAAGCCTGATGGTGTGTGAAGTTAGTGAGCCAAATGGAGTTGTTCTCCCACAAGAACCACTCGGCTGATCCTTCTTCAATATGCCCTTCACCAACATGCAGTGTTTCCTTTATTGAATTAACTCTCACACCAATATTTGCGTCTAGAGCCTTTGCATTGTGGGCTATCTGAAAACGGCTGTGGCGCTGAAGTTGCCTGTGAATGTGGAGTTGGTGGCATGTGAAACCCGCATGTGGAGCATTCGTTTGTGTGGGATGCTCTACCAGGTTCATTCCTAGATAATGCACTCAAAGGGCACTAAGCATAGAGTGTGAAAACTGAGTTTCCTTGAGAGCTGCTTGGAAGCCTGATGGTGTGTGAAGTTAGTGAGCCAAATGGAGTTGTTCTCCCACAAGAACCACTCGGCTGATCCTTCTTCAATATGCCCTTCACCAACATGCAGTGTTTCCTTGATTGAATTAGCTCTCACACCAATATTTGCGTCTAGAGCCTTTGCATTGAGGGCTATCTGAAAACGGCTGTGGCGCTGAAGTTGCCTGAGAATGTGGAGTTTCTGGCATGTGAAACCCGCATGTGGAGCATTCGTTTGTGTGGGATGCTCTACCAGGTTCATTCCTAGATAATGCACTCAAAGGGCACTAAGCATAGAGTGTGAAAACTGAGTTTCCTTGAGAGCTGCTTGGAAGCCTGATGGTGTGTGAAGTTAGTGAGCCAAATGGAGTTGTTCTCCCACAAGAACCACTCGGCTGATCCTTCTTCAATATGCCCTTCACCAACATGCAGTGTTTCCTTGATTGAATTAGCTCTCACACCAATATTTGCGTCTAGAGCCTTTGCATTGAGGGCTATCTGAAAACGGTTGTGGCGCTGAAGTTGCCTGTCAATGTGGAGTTGGTGGCATGTGAAACCCGCATGTGGAGCATTCGTTTGTGTGGGATGCTCTACCAGGTTCATTCCTAGATAATGCACTCAAAGGGCACTAAGCATAGAGTGTGAAAACTGAGTTTCCTTGAGAGCTGCTTGGAAGCCTGATGGTGTGTGAAGTTAGTGAGCCAAATGGAGTTGTTCTCCCACAAGAACCACTCGGCTGATCCTTCTTCAATATGCCCTTCACCAACATGCAGTGTTTCCTTGATTGAATTAGCTCTCACACCAATATTTGTGCCTAGAGCCTTTGCATTGAGGGCTATCTGAAAACGGCTGTGGCGCTGAAGTTGCCTGAGAATGTTGAGTTGGTGGCATGTGAAACCCGCATGTGGAGCATTCGTTTCTGTGGGATGCTCTACCAGGTTCATTCCTAGATAATGCACTCAAAGGGCACTAAGCATAGACTGTGAAAACTGAGTTTCCTTGAGAGCTGCTTGGAAGCCTGATGGTGTGTGAAGTTAGTGAGCCAAATGGAGTTGTTCTCCCACAAGAACCACTCGGCTGATCCTTCTTCAATATGCCCTTCACCAACATGCAGTGTTTCCTTGATTGAATTAACTCTCACACCAATATTTGCGTCTAGAGCCTTTGCATTGAGGGCTATCTGAAAACGGCTGTGGCGCTGAAGTTGCCTGTGAATGTGGAGTTGGTGGCATGTGAAACCCGCATGTGGAGCATTCGTTTGTGTGGGATGCTCTACCAGGTTCATTCCTAGATAATGCACTCAAAGGGCACTAAGCATAGAGTGTGAAAACTGAGTTTCCTTGAGAGCTGCTTGGAAGCCTGATGGTGTGTGAAGTTAGTGAGCCAAATGGAGTTGTTCTCCCACAAGAACCACTCGGCTGATCCTTCTTCAATATGCCCTTCACCAACATGCAGAGTTTCCTTGATTGAATTAGCTCTCACACCAATATTTGCGTCTAGAGCCTTTGCCTTGAGGGCTATCTGAAAACGGCTGTGGCGCTGAAGTTGCCTGTGAATGTGGAGTTGGTGACATGTGAAACCCGCATGTGGAGCATTCGTTTGTGTGGGATGCTCTACCAGCTTAATTTCAGTCCTAGGCACTCAAAGGGCACGAAGCATAGAGTGTGAAAACTGAGTTTCCTTGAGAGCTGCTTGGAAGCCTGATGGTGTGTGAAGTTAGTGAGCCAAATGGAGTTGTTCTCCGACAAGAACCACTCGGCTGATCCTTCTTCAATATGCCCTTCACCAACATGCAGTGTTTCCTTGATTGAATTAGCTCTCACACCAATATTTGCGTCTAGAGCCTTTGCATTGAGGGCTATCTGAAAATGGCTGTGGCGCTGAAGTTGCCTGAGAATGTGGAGTTGGTGGCATGTGAAACCCGCATGTGGAGCATTCGTTTGTGTGGGATGCTCTACCAGGTTCATTCCTAGATAATGCACTCAAAGGGCACTAAGCATAGAGTGTGAAAACTGAGTTTCCTTGAGAGCTGCTTGGAAGCCTGATGGTGTGTGAAGTTAGTGAGCCAAATGGAGTTGTTCTCCCACAAGAACCACTCGGCTGATCCTTCTTCAATATGCCCTTCACCAACATGCAGTGTTTCCTTGATTGAATTAGCTCTCACACCAATATTTGCGTCTAGAGCCTTTGCATTGAGGGCTATCTGAAAACGGCTGTGGCGCTGAAGTTGCCTGTGAATGTGGAGTTGGTGGCATGTGAAACCCGCATGTGGAGCATTCGTTTGTGTGGGATGCTCTACCAGGTTCATTCCTAGATAATGCACTCAAAGGGCACTAAGCATAGAGTGTGAAAACTGAGTTTCCTTGAGAGCTGCTTGGAAGCCTGATGGTGTGTGAAGTTAGTGAGCCAAATGGAGTTGTTCTCCCACAAGAACCACTCGGCTGATCCTTCTTCAATATGCCCTTCACCAACATGCAGTGTTTCCTTGATTGAATTAGCTCTCACACCAATATTTGCGTCTAGAGCCTTTGCATTGAGGGCTATCTGAAAACGGCTGTGGCGCTGAAGTTGCCTGTGAATGTGGAGTTGGTGACATGTGAAACCCGCATGTGGAGCATTCGTTTGTGTGGGATGCTCTACCAGCTTAATTTCAGTCCTAGGCACTCAAAGGGCACGAAGCATAGAGTGTGAAAACTGAGTTTCCTTGAGAGCTGCTTGGAAGCCTGATGGTGTGTGAAGTTAGTGAGCCAAATGGAGTTGTTCTCCGACAAGAACCACTCGGCTGATCCTTCTTCAATATGCCCTTCACCAACATGCAGTGTTTCCTTGATTGAATTAGCTCTCACACCAATATTTGCGTCTAGAGCCTTTGCATTGAGGGCTATCTGAAAATGGCTGTGGCGCTGAAGTTGCCTGAGAATGTGGAGTTGGTGGCATGTGAAACCCGCATGTGGAGCATTCGTTTGTGTGGGATGCTCTACCAGGTTCATTCCTAGATAATGCACTCAAAGGGCACTAAGCATAGAGTGTGAAAACTGAGTTTCCTTGAGAGCTGCTTGGAAGCCTGATGGTGTGTGAAGTTAGTGAGCCAAATGGAGTTGTTCTCCCACAAGAACCACTCGGCTGATCCTTCTTCAATATGCCCTTCACCAACATGCAGTGTTTCCTTGATTGAATTAGCTCTCACACCAATATTTGCGTCTAGAGCCTTTGCATTGAGGGCTATCTGAAAACGGCTGTGGCGCTGAAGTTGCCTGTCAATGTGGAGTTGGTGGCATGTGAAACCCGCATGTGGAGCATTCGTTTCTGTGGGATGCTCTACCAGGTTCATTCCTAGATAATGCACTCAAAGGGCACTAAGCATAGAGTGTGAAAACTGAGTTTCCTTGAGAGCTGCTTGGAAGCCTGATGGTGTGTGAAGTTAGTGAGCCAAATGGAGTTGTTCTCCCACAAGAACCACTCGGCTGATCCTTCTTCAATATGCCCTTCACCAACATGCAGTGTTTCCTTGATTGAATTAGCTCTCACACCAATATTTGCGTCTAGAGCCTTTGCATTGAGGGCTATCTGAAAACGGCTGTGGCGCTGAAGTTGCCTGTGAATGTGGAGTTGGTGGCATGTGAAACCCGCATGTGGAGCATTCGTTTGTGTGGGATGCTCTACCAGGTTCATTCCTAGATAATGCACTCAAAGGGCACTAAGCCTAGAGTGTGAAAACTGAGTTTCCTTGAGAGCTGCTTGGAAGCCTGATGGTGTGTGAAGTTAGTGAGCCAAATGGAGTTGTTCTCCCACAAGAACCACTCGGCTGATCCTTCTTCAATATGCCCTTCACCAACATGCAGAGTTTCCTTGATTAAATTAGCTCTCACACCAATATTTGCGTCTAGAGCCTTTGCATTGAGGGCTATCTGAAAACGGCTGTGGCGCTGAAGTTGCCTGAGAATGTGGAGTTGGTGGCATGTGAAACCCGCATGTGGAGCATTCGTTTGTGTGGGATGCTCTACCAGGTTCATTCCTAGATAATGCACTCAAAGGGCACTAAGCATAGAGTGTGAAAACTGAGTTTCCTTGAGAGCTGCTTGGAAGCCTGATGGTGTGTGAAGTTAGTGAGCCAAATGGAGTTGTTCTCCCACAAGAACCACTCGGCTGATCCTTCTTCAATATGCCCTTCACCAACATGCAGTGTTTCCTTGATTGAATTAGCTCTCACACCAATATTTGCTTCTAGAGCCTTTGCATTGAGGGCTATCTGAAAACGGCTGTGGCGCTGAAGTTGCCTGTGAATGTGGAGTTGGTGGCATGTGAAACCCGCATGTGGAGCATTCGTTTGTGTGGGATGCTCTACCAGGTTCATTCCTAGATAATGCACTCAAAGGGCACTAAGCATAGAGTGTGAAAACTGAGTTTCCTTGAGAGCTACTTGGAAGCCTGATGGTGTGTGAACTTAGTGAGTCAAATGGAGTTGTTCTCCCACAAGAACCACTCGGCTGATCCTTCTTCAATATGCCCTTCACCAACATGCAGTGTTTCCTTGATTGAATTAGCTCTCACACCAATATTTACGTCTAGAGCCTTTTCATTGAGGGCTATCTGAAAACGGCTGTGGCGCTGAAGTTGCCTGTGAATGTGGAGTTGGTGGCATGTGAAACCCGCATGTGGAGCATTCGTTTGTGTGGGATGCTCTACCAGGTTCATTCTTAGATAATGCACTCAAAGGGCACTAAGCATAGAGTGTGAAAACTGAGTTTCCTTGAGAGCTGCTTGGAAGCCTGATGGTGTGTGAAGTTAGTGAGTCAAATGGAGTTGTTCTATCACAAGAACCACTCGGCTGATCCTTCTTCAATATGCCCTTCACCAACATGCAGTGTTTCCTTGATTGAATTAGCTCTCACACCAATATTTGCGTCTAGAGCCTTTTCCTTGAGAGCTATCTGAAAACGGCTGTGGCGCTGAAGTTGCCTGTGAATGTGGAGTTGGTGGCATGTGAAACCCGCATGTGGAGCATTCGTTTGTGTGGGATGCTCTACCAGCTTCATTTCAGTCCTAGGGACTCAAAGGGCACTAAGCATAGAGTGTGAAAACTGAGTTTCCTTGAGAGCTGCTTGGAAGCCTGATGGTGTGTGAAGTTAGTGAGCCAAATGGAGTTGTTCTCCCACAAGAACCACTCGGCTGATCCTTCTTCAATATGCCCTTCACCAACATGCAGAGTTTCCTTGATTGAATTAGCTCTCACATCAGTATTTGCGTCTAGAGCCTTTGCATTGAGGGCTATCTGAAAACGGCTGTGGCGCTGAAGTTGCCTGCCAATGTGGAGTTTCTGGCATGTGAAACCCGCATGTGGAGCATTCGTTTGTGTGGGATGCTCTACCAGGTTCATTCCTAGATAATGCACTCAAAGGGCACTAAGCATAGAGTTTGAAAACTGAGTTTCCTTGAGAGCTGCTTGGAAGCCTGATGGTGTGTGAAGTTAGTGAGCCAAATGGAGTTGTTCTCCCACAAGAACCACTCGGCTGATCCTTCTTCAATATGCCCTTCACCAACATGCAGTGTTTCCTTGATTGAATTAGCTCTCACACCAATATTTGCGACTAGAGCCTTTGCATTGAGGGCTATCTGAAAACGGCTGTGGCGCTGAATTTGCCTGTGAATGTGGAGTTGGTGGCATGTGAAACCCGCATGTGGAGCATTCGTTTGTGTGGGATGCTCTACCAGCTTAATTTCAGTCCTAGGCACTCAAAGGGCACGAAGCATAGAGTGTGAAAACTGAGTTTCCTTGAGAGCTGCTTGGAAGCCTGATGGTGTGTGAAGTTAGTGAGCCAAATGGAGTTGTTCTCCCACAAGAACCACTCGGCTGATCCTTCTTCAATATGCCCTTCACCAACATGCAGTGTTTCCTTGATTGAATTAGCTCTCACACCAATATTTGCGTCTAGAGCCTTTGCATTGAGGGCTATCTGAAAATGGCTGTGGCGCTGAAGTTGCCTGAGAATGTGGAGTTGGTGGCATGTGAAACCCGCATGTGGAGCATTCGTTTGTGTGGGATGCTCTACCAGGTTCATTCCTAGATAATGCACTCAAAGGGCACTAAGCATAGAGTGTGAAAACTGAGTTTCCTTGAGAGCTGCTTGGAAGCCTGATGGTGTGTGAAGTTAGTGAGCCAAATGGAGTTGTTCTCCCACAAGAACCACTCGGCTGATCCTTCTTCAATATGCCCTTCAACAACATGCAGAGTTTCCTTGATTAAATTAGCTCTCACACCAATATTTGCGTCTAGAGCCTTTGCATTGAGGGCTATCTGAAAACGGCTGTGGCGCTGAAGTTGCCTGTGAATGTGGAGTTGGTGGCATGTGAAACCCGCATGTGGAGCATTCGTTTGTGTGGGATGCTCTACCAGGTTCATTCCTAGATAATGCACTCAAAGGGCACTAAGCATAGAGTGTGAAAACTGAGTTTCCTTGAGAGCTGCTTGGAAGCCTGATAGTGTGTGAAGTTAGTGAGTCAAATGGAGTTGTTCTCCCACAAGAACCACTCGGCTGATCCTTCTTCAATATGCCCTTCACCAACATGCAGTGTTTCCTTGATTGAATTAGCTCTCACACCAATATTTGCGTCTAGAGCCTTTGCATTGAGGGCTATCTGAAAACGGCTGTGGCGCTGAAGTTGCCTGTGAATGTGGAGTTGGTGGCATGTGAAACCTGCATGTGGAGCATTCGTTTGTGTGGGATGCTCTACCAGGTTCATTCCTAGATAATGCACTCAAAGGGCACTAAGCATAGAGTGTGAAAACTGAGTTTCCTTGAGAGCTACTTGGAAGCCTGATGGTGTGTGAACTTAGTGAGTCAAATGGAGTTGTTCTCCCACAAGAACCACTCGGCTGATCCTTCTTCAATATGCCCTTCACCAACATGCAGAGTTTCCTTGATTGAATTAGCTCTCACATCAGTATTTGCGTCTAGAGCCTTTGCATTGAGGGCTATCTGAAAACGGCTGTGGCGCTGAAGTTGCCTGAGAATGTGGAGTTTCTGGCATGTGAAACCCGCATGTGGAGCATTCGTTTGTGTGGGATGCTCTACCAGGTTCATTCCTAGATAATGCACTCAAAGGGCACGAAGCATAGAGTGTGAAAACTGAGTTTCCTTGAGAGCTGCTTGGAAGCCTGATGGTGTGTGAAGTTAGTGAGCCAAATGGAGTTGTTCTCCCACAAGAACCACTCGGCTGATCCTTCTTCAATATGCCCTTCACCAACATGCAGTGTTTCCTTTATTGAATTAGCTCTCACACCAATATTTGCGTCTAGAGCCTTTGCATTGAGGGCTATCTGAAAACGGCTGTGGCGCTGAAGTTGCCTGAGAATGTGGAGTTGGTGGCATGTGAAACCCGCATGTGGAGCATTCGTTTGTGTGGGATGCTCTACCAGGTTCATTCCTAGATAATGCACTCAAAGGGCACTAAGCATAGAGTGTGAAAACTGAGTTTCCTTGAGAGCTGCTTGGAAGCCTGATGGTGTGTGAAGTTAGTGAGCCAAATGGAGTTGTTCTCCCACAAGAACCACTCGGCTGATCCTTCTTCAATATGCCCTTCACCAACATGCAGTGTTTCCTTGATTGAATTAGCTCTCACACCAATATTTGCGTCTAGAGCCTTTGCATTGAGGGCTATCTGAAAACGGCTGTGGCGCTGAAGTTGCCTGTCAATGTGGAGTTGGTGGCATGTGAAACCCGCATGTGGAGCATTCGTTTGTGTGGGATGCTCTACCAGGTTCATTCCTAGATAATGCACTCAAAGGGCACTAAGCATAGAGTGTGAAAACTGAGTTTCCTTGAGAGCTGCTTGGAAGCCTGATGGTGTGTGAAGTTAGTGAGCCAAATGGAGTTGTTCTCCCACAAGAACCACTCGACTGATCCTTCTTCAATATGCCCTTCACCAACATGCAGTGTTTCCTTGATTGAATTAGCTCTCACACCAATATTTGCGTCTAGAGCCTTTGCATTGAGGGCTATCTGAAAACGGCTGTGGCGCTGAAGTTGCCTGAGAATGTGGAGTTGGTGGCATGTGAAACCCGCATGTGGAGCATTCGTTTGTGTGGGATGCTCTACCAGGTTCATTCCTAGATAATGCACTCAAAGGGCACGAAGCATAGAGTGTGAAAACTGAGTTTCCTTGAGAGCTGCTTGGAAGCCTGATGGTGTGTGAAGTTAGTGAGCCAAATGGAGTTGTTATCCCACAAGAACCACTCGGCTGATCCTTCTTCAATATGCCCTTCACAAACATGCAGTGTTTCCTTGATTGAATTAGCTCTCATACCAATATTTGCGTCTAGAGCCTTTGAATTGAGGGCTATCTGAAAACGGCTGTGGCGCTGAAGTTGCCTGTGAATGTGGAGTTGGTGGCATGTGAAACCCGCATGTGGAGCATTCGTTTGTGTGGGATGTTCTATCAGGTTCATTCCTAGATAATGCACTCAAAGGGCACTAAGCATAGAGTGTGAAAACTGAGTTTCCTTGAGAGCTGCTTGGAAGCCTGATGGTGTGTGAAGTTAGTGAGCCAAATGGAGTTGTTCTCCCACAAGAACCACTCGGCTGATCCTTCTTCAATATGCCCTTCACCAACATGCAGTGTTTCCTTGATTGAATTAGCTCTCACACCAATATTTGCGTCTAGAGCCTTTGCCTTGAGGGCTATCTGAAAACGGCTGTGGCGCTGAAGTTGCCTGTGAATGTGGAGTTGGTGGCATGTGAAACCCGCATGTGGAGCATTCGTTTGTGTGGGATGCTCTACCAGGTTCATTCCTAGATAATGCACTCAAAGGGCACTAAGCATAGAGTGTGAAAACTGAGTTTCCTTGAGAGCTGCTTGGAAGCCTGATGGTGTGTGAAGTTAGTGAGCCAAATGGAGTTGTTCTCCCACAAGAACCACTCGGCTGATCCTTCTTCAATATGCCCTTCACCAACATGCAGTGTTTCCTTGATTGAATTAGCTCTCACACCAATATTTGCGTCTAGAGCCTTTGCATTGAGGGCTATCTGAAAACGGCTGTGGCGCTGAAGTTGCCTGAGAATGTGGAGTTGGTGGCATGTGAAACCCGCATGTGGAGCATTCGTTTGTGTGGGATGCTAACCAAGCTTCATTTCAGTCCTAGGGACTCAAAGGGCACTAAGCATAGAGTGTGAAAACTGAGTTTCCTTGAGAGCTGCTTGGAAGCCTGATGGTGTGTGAAGTTAGTGAGCCAAATGGAGTTGTTATCCCACAAGAACCACTCGGCTGATCCTTCTTCAATATGCCCTTCACCAACATGCAGTGTTTCCTTGATTGAATTAGCTCTCATACCAATATTTGCGTCTAGAGCCTTTGCATTGAGGGCTATCTGAAAACGGCTGTGGCGCTGTAGTTGCCTGTGAATGTGGAGTTGGTGGCATGTGAAACCCGCATGTGGAGCATTCGTTTGTGTGGGATGCTCTACCAGGTTCATTCCTAGATAATGCACTCAAAGGGCACTAAGCATAGAGTGTGAAAACTGAGTTTCCTTGAGAGCTGCTTGGAAGCCTGATGGTGTGTGAAGTTAGTGAGCCAAATGGAGTTGTTCTCCCACAAGAACCACTCGGCTGATCCTTCTTCAATATGCCCTTCACCAACATGCAGTGTTTCCTTGATTGAATTAGCTCTCACACCAATATTTGCGTCTAGAGCCTTTGCATTGAGGGCTATCTGAAAACGGCTGTGGCGCTGAAGTTGCCTGTGAATGTGGAGTTGGTGGCATGTGAAACCCGCATGTGGAGCATTCGTTTGTGTGGGATGCTCTACCAGGTTCATTCCTAGATAATGCACTCAAAGGGCACTAAGCCTAGAGTGTGAAAACTGAGTTTCCTTGAGAGCTGCTTGGAAGCCTGATGGTGTGTGAAGTTAGTGAGCCAAATGGAGTTGTTCTCCCACAAGAACCACTCAGCTGATCCTTCTTCAATATGCCCTTCACCAACATGCAGTGTTTCCTTGATTGAATTAGCTCTCACACCAATATTTGCGTCTAGAGCCTTTGCCTTGAGGGCTATCTGAAAACGGCTGTGGCGCTGAAGTTGCCTGTGAATGTGGAGTTGGTGGCATGTGAAACCCGCATGTGGAGCATTCGTTTGTGTGGGATGCTCTACCAGGTTCATTCCTAGATAATGCACTCAAAGGGCACTAAGCCTAGAGTGTGAAAACTGAGTTTCCTTGAGAGCTGCTTGGAAGCCTGATGGTGTGTGAAGTTAGTGAGCCAAATGGAGTTGTTCTCCCACAAGAACCACTCGGCTGATCCTTCTTCAATATGCCCTTCACCAACATGCAGTGTTTCCTTGATTGAATTAGCTCTCACACCAATATTTGCGTCTAGAGCCTTTGCATTGAGGGCTATCTGAAAACGGTTGTGGCGCTGAAGTTGCCTGTCAATGTGGAGTTGGTGGCATGTGAAACCCGCATGTGGAGCATTCGTTTGTGTGGGATGCTCTACCAGGTTCATTCCTAGATAATGCACTCAAAGGGCACTAAGCATAGAGTGTGAAAACTGAGTTTCCTTGAGAGCTGCTTGGAAGCCTGATGGTGTGTGAAGTTAGTGAGCCAAATGGAGTTGTTCTCCCACAAGAACCACTCGGCTGATCCTTCTTCAATATGCCCTTCACCAACATGCAGTGTTTCTTTGATTGAATTAGCTCTCACACCAATATTTGTGCCTAGAGCCTTTGCATTGAGGGCTATCTGAAAACGGCTGTGGCGCTGAAGTTGCCTGAGAATGTTGAGTTGGTGGCATGTGAAACCCGCATGTGGAGCATTCGTTTCTGTGGGATGCTCTACCAGGTTCATTCCTAGATAATGCACTCAAAGGGCACTAAGCATAGACTGTGAAAACTGAGTTTCCTTGAGAGCTGCTTGGAAGCCTGATGGTGTGTGAAGTTAGTGAGCCAAATGGAGTTGTTCTCCCACAAGAACCACTCGGCTGATCCTTCTTCAATATGCCCTTCACCAACATGCAGTGTTTCCTTGATTGAATTAACTCTCACACCAATATTTGCGTCTAGAGCCTTTGCATTGAGGGCTATCTGAAAACGGCTGTGGCGCTGAAGTTGCCTGTGAATGTGGAGTTGGTGGCATGTGAAACCCGCATGTGGAGCATTCGTTTGTGTGGGATGCTCTACCAGGTTCATTCCTAGATAATGCACTCAAAGGGCACTAAGCATAGAGTGTGAAAACTGAGTTTCCTTGAGAGCTGCTTGGAAGCCTGATGGTGTGTGAAGTTAGTGAGCCAAATGGAGTTGTTCTCCCACAAGAACCACTCGGCTGATCCTTCTTCAATATGCCCTTCACCAACATGCAGAGTTTCCTTGATTGAATTAGCTCTCACACCAATATTTGCGTCTAGAGCCTTTGCCTTGAGGGCTATCTGAAAACGGCTGTGGCGCTGAAGTTGCCTGTGAATGTGGAGTTGGTGACATGTGAAACCCGCATGTGGAGCATTCGTTTGTGTGGGATGCTCTACCAGCTTAATTTCAGTCCTAGGCACTCAAAGGGCACGAAGCATAGAGTGTGAAAACTGAGTTTCCTTGAGAGCTGCTTGGAAGCCTGATGGTGTGTGAAGTTAGTGAGCCAAATGGAGTTGTTCTCCGACAAGAACCACTCGGCTGATCCTTCTTCAATATGCCCTTCACCAACATGCAGTGTTTCCTTGATTGAATTAGCTCTCACACCAATATTTGTGCCTAGAGCCTTTGCATTGAGGGCTATCTGAAAACGGCTGTGGCGCTGAAGTTGCCTGAGAATGTTGAGTTGGTGGCATGTGAAACCCGCATGTGGAGCATTCGTTTCTGTGGGATGCTCTACCAGGTTCATTCCTAGATAATGCACTCAAAGGGCACTAAGCATAGACTGTGAAAACTGAGTTTCCTTGAGAGCTGCTTGGAAGCCTGATGGTGTGTGAAGTTAGTGAGCCAAATGGAGTTGTTCTCCCACAAGAACCACTCGGCTGATCCTTCTTCAATATGCCCTTCACCAACATGCAGTGTTTCCTTGATTGAATTAACTCTCACACCAATATTTGCGTCTAGAGCCTTTGCATTGAGGGCTATCTGAAAACGGCTGTGGCGCTGAAGTTGCCTGTGAATGTGGAGTTGGTGGCATGTGAAACCCGCATGTGGAGCATTCGTTTGTGTGGGATGCTCTACCAGGTTCATTCCTAGATAATGCACTCAAAGGGCACTAAGCATAGAGTGTGAAAACTGAGTTTCCTTGAGAGCTGCTTGGAAGCCTGATGGTGTGTGAAGTTAGTGAGCCAAATGGAGTTGTTCTCCCACAAGAACCACTCGGCTGATCCTTCTTCAATATGCCCTTCACCAACATGCAGAGTTTCCTTGATTGAATTAGCTCTCACACCAATATTTGCGTCTAGAGCCTTTGCATTGAGGGCTATCTGAAAACGGCTGTGGCGCTGAAGTTGCCTGTGAATGTGGAGTTGGTGACATGTGAAACCCGCATGTGGAGCATTCGTTTGTGTGGGATGCTCTACCAGCTTAATTTCAGTCCTAGGCACTCAAAGGGCACGAAGCATAGAGTGTGAAAACTGAGTTTCCTTGAGAGCTGCTTGGAAGCCTGATGGTGTGTGAAGTTAGTGAGCCAAATGGAGTTGTTCTCCGACAAGAACCACTCGGCTGATCCTTCTTCAATATGCCCTTCACCAACATGCAGTGTTTCCTTGATTGAATTAGCTCTCACACCAATATTTGCGTCTAGAGCCTTTGCATTGAGGGCTATCTGAAAATGGCTGTGGCGCTGAAGTTGCCTGAGAATGTGGAGTTGGTGGCATGTGAAACCCGCATGTGGAGCATTCGTTTGTGTGGGATGCTCTACCAGGTTCATTCCTAGATAATGCACTCAAAGGGCACTAAGCATAGAGTGTGAAAACTGAGTTTCCTTGAGAGCTGCTTGGAAGCCTGATGGTGTGTGAAGTTAGTGAGCCAAATGGAGTTGTTCTCCCACAAGAACCACTCGGCTGATCCTTCTTCAATATGCCCTTCACCAACATGCAGTGTTTCCTTGATTGAATTAGCTCTCACACCAATATTTGCGTCTAGAGCCTTTGCATTGAGGGCTATCTGAAAACGGCTGTGGCGCTGAAGTTGCCTGTGAATGTGGAGTTGGTGGCATGTGAAACCCGCATGTGGAGCATTCGTTTGTGTGGGATGCTCTACCAGGTTCATTCCTAGATAATGCACTCAAAGGGCACTAAGCATAGAGTGTGAAAACTGAGTTTCCTTGAGAGCTGCTTGGAAGCCTGATGGTGTGTGAAGTTAGTGAGCCAAATGGAGTTGTTCTCCCACAAGAACCACTCGGCTGATCCTTCTTCAATATGCCCTTCACCAACATGCAGAGTTTCCTTGATTGAATTAGCTCTCACACCAATATTTGCGTCTAGAGCCTTTGCATTGAGGGCTATCTGAAAACGGCTGTGGCGCTGAAGTTGCCTGTGAATGTGGAGTTGGTGACATGTGAAACCCGCATGTGGAGCATTCGTTTGTGTGGGATGCTCTACCAGCTTAATTTCAGTCCTAGGCACTCAAAGGGCACGAAGCATAGAGTGTGAAAACTGAGTTTCCTTGAGAGCTGCTTGGAAGCCTGATGGTGTGTGAAGTTAGTGAGCCAAATGGAGTTGTTCTCCGACAAGAACCACTCGGCTGATCCTTCTTCAATATGCCCTTCACCAACATGCAGTGTTTCCTTGATTGAATTAGCTCTCACACCAATATTTGCGTCTAGAGCCTTTGCATTGAGGGCTATCTGAAAATGGCTGTGGCGCTGAAGTTGCCTGAGAATGTGGAGTTGGTGGCATGTGAAACCCGCATGTGGAGCATTCGTTTGTGTGGGATGCTCTACCAGGTTCATTCCTAGATAATGCACTCAAAGGGCACTAAGCATAGAGTGTGAAAACTGAGTTTCCTTGAGAGCTGCTTGGAAGCCTGATGGTGTGTGAAGTTAGTGAGCCAAATGGAGTTGTTCTCCCACAAGAACCACTCGGCTGATCCTTCTTCAATATGCCCTTCACCAACATGCAGTGTTTCCTTGATTGAATTAGCTCTCACACCAATATTTGCGTCTAGAGCCTTTGCATTGAGGGCTATCTGAAAACGGCTGTGGCGCTGAAGTTGCCTGTCAATGTGGAGTTGGTGGCATGTGAAACCCGCATGTGGAGCATTCGTTTCTGTGGGATGCTCTACCAGGTTCATTCCTAGATAATGCACTCAAAGGGCACTAAGCATAGAGTGTGAAAACTGAGTTTCCTTGAGAGCTGCTTGGAAGCCTGATGGTGTGTGAAGTTAGTGAGCCAAATGGAGTTGTTCTCCCACAAGAACCACTCGGCTGATCCTTCTTCAATATGCCCTTCACCAACATGCAGTGTTTCCTTGATTGAATTAGCTCTCACACCAATATTTGCGTCTAGAGCCTTTGCATTGAGGGCTATCTGAAAACGGCTGTGGCGCTGAAGTTGCCTGTGAATGTGGAGTTGGTGGCATGTGAAACCCGCATGTGGAGCATTCGTTTGTGTGGGATGCTCTACCAGGTTCATTCCTAGATAATGCACTCAAAGGGCACTAAGCCTAGAGTGTGAAAACTGAGTTTCCTTGAGAGCTGCTTGGAAGCCTGATGGTGTGTGAAGTTAGTGAGCCAAATGGAGTTGTTCTCCCACAAGAACCACTCGGCTGATCCTTCTTCAATATGCCCTTCACCAACATGCAGAGTTTCCTTGATTAAATTAGCTCTCACACCAATATTTGCGTCTAGAGCCTTTGCATTGAGGGCTATCTGAAACGGCTGTGGCGCTGAAGTTGCCTGAGAATGTGGAGTTGGTGGCATGTGAAACCCGCATGTGGAGCATTCGTTTGTGTGGGATGCTCTACCAGGTTCATTCCTAGATAATGCACTCAAAGGGCACTAAGCATAGAGTGTGAAAACTGAGTTTCCTTGAGAGCTACTTGGAAGCCTGATGGTGTGTGAACTTAGTGAGTCAAATGGAGTTGTTCTCCACAAGAACCACTCGGCTGATCCTTCTTCAATATGCCCTTCACCAACATGCAGTGTTTCCTTGATTGAATTAGCTCTCACACCAATATTTACGTCTAGAGCCTTTTCATTGAGGGCTATCTGAAAACGGCTGTGGCGCTGAAGTTGCCTGTGAATGTGGAGTTGGTGGCATGTGAAACCCGCATGTGGAGCATTCGTTTGTGTGGGATGCTCTACCAGGTTCATTCTTAGATAATGCACTCAAAGGGCACTAAGCATAGAGTGTGAAAACTGAGTTTCCTTGAGAGCTGCTTGGAAGCCTGATGGTGTGTGAAGTTAGTGAGTCAAATGGAGTTGTTCTATCACAAGAACCACTCGGCTGATCCTTCTTCAATATGCCCTTCACCAACATGCAGTGTTTCCTTGATTGAATTAGCTCTCACACCAATATTTGCGTCTAGAGCCTTTTCCTTGAGAGCTATCTGAAAACGGCTGTGGCGCTGAAGTTGCCTGTGAATGTGGAGTTGGTGGCATGTGAAACCCGCATGTGGAGCATTCGTTTGTGTGGGATGCTCTACCAGCTTCATTTCAGTCCTAGGGACTCAAAGGGCACTAAGCATAGAGTGTGAAAACTGAGTTTCCTTGAGAGCTGCTTGGAAGCCTGATGGTGTGTGTGAAGTTAGTGAGCCAAATGGAGTTGTTCTCCCACAAGAACCACTCGGCTGATCCTTCTTCAATATGCCCTTCACCAACATGCAGAGTTTCCTTGATTGAATTAGCTCTCACATCAGTATTTGCGTCTAGAGCCTTTGCATTGAGGGCTATCTGAAAACGGCTGTGGCGCTGAAGTTGCCTGCCAATGTGGAGTTTCTGGCATGTGAAACCCGCATGTGGAGCATTCGTTTGTGTGGGATGCTCTACCAGGTTCATTCCTAGATAATGCACTCAAAGGGCACTAAGCATAGAGTTTGAAAACTGAGTTTCCTTGAGAGCTGCTTGGAAGCCTGATGGTGTGTGAAGTTAGTGAGCCAAATGGAGTTGTTCTCCCACAAGAACCACTCGGCTGATCCTTCTTCAATATGCCCCTTCACCAACATGCAGTGTTTCCTTGATTGAATTAGCTCTCACACCAATATTTGCGACTAGAGCCTTTGCATTGAGGGCTATCTGAAAACGGCTGTGGCGCTGAATTTGCCTGTGAATGTGGAGTTGGTGGCATGTGAAACCCGCATGTGGAGCATTCGTTTGTGTGGGATGCTCTACAGCTTAATTTCAGTCCTAGGCACTCAAAGGGCACGAAGCATAGAGTGTGAAAACTGAGTTTCCTTGAGAGCTGCTTGGAAGCCTGATGGTGTGTGAAGTTAGTGAGCCAAATGGAGTTGTTCTCCCACAAGAACCACTCGGCTGATCCTTCTTCAATATGCCCTTCACCAACATGCAGTGTTTCCTTGATTGAATTAGCTCTCACACCAATATTTGCGTCTAGAGCCTTTGCATTGAGGGCTATCTGAAAATGGCTGTGGCGCTGAAGTTGCCTGAGAATGTGGAGTTGGTGGCATGTGAAACCCGCATGTGGAGCATTCGTTTGTGTGGGATGCTCTACCAGGTTCATTCCTAGATAATGCACTCAAAGGGCACTAAGCATAGAGTGTGAAAACTGAGTTTCCTTGAGAGCTGCTTGGAAGGCCTGATGGTGTGTGAAGTTAGTGAGCCAAATGGAGTTGTTCTCCCACAAGAACCACTCGGCTGATCCTTCTTCAATATGCCCTTCAACAACATGCAGAGTTTCCTTGATTAAATTAGCTCTCACACCAATATTTGCGTCTAGAGCCTTTGCATTGAGGGCTATCTGAAAACGGCTGTGGCGCTGAAGTTGCCTGTGAATGTGGAGTTGGTGGCATGTGAAACCCGCATGTGGAGCATTCGTTTGTGTGGGATGCTCTACCAGGTTCATTCCTAGATAATGCACTCAAAGGGCACTAAGCATAGAGTGTGAAAACTGAGTTTCCTTGAGAGCTGCTTGGAAGCCTGATAGTGTGTGAAGTTAGTGAGTCAAATGGAGTTGTTCTCCCACAAGAACCACTCGGCTGATCCTTCTTCAATATGCCCTTCACCAACATGCAGTGTTTCCTTGATTGAATTAGCTCTCACACCAATATTTGCGTCTAGAGCCTTTGCATTGAGGCTATCTGAAAACGGCTGTGGCGCTGAAGTTGCCTGTGAATGTGGAGTTGGTGGCATGTGAAACCTGCATGTGGAGCATTCGTTTGTGTGGGATGCTCTACCAGGTTCATTCCTAGATAATGCACTCAAAGGGCACTAAGCATAGAGTGTGAAAACTGAGTTTCCTTGAGAGCTACTTGGAAGCCTGATGGTGTGTGAACTTAGTGAGTCAAATGGAGTTGTTCTCCCACAAGAACCACTCGGCTGATCCTTCTTCAATATGCCCTTCACCAACATGCAGAGTTTCCTTGATTGAATTAGCTCTCACATCAGTATTTGCGTCTAGAGCCTTTGCATTGAGGGCTATCTGAAAACGGCTGTGGCGCTGAAGTTGCCTGAGAATGTGGAGTTTCTGGCATGTGAAACATGCATGTGGAGCATTCGTTTGTGTGGGATGCTCTACCAGGTTCATTCCTAGATAATGCACTCAAAGGGCATTACCGAAGCATAGAGTGTGAAAACTGAGTTTCCTTGAGAGCTGCTTGGAAGCCTGATGGTGTGTGAAGTTAGTGAGCCAAATGGAGTTGTTCTCCCACAAGAACCACTCGGCTGA
>NW_026700696.1:0-136646 GCF_030435755.1 Ochotona princeps
TCCTAGGCACACAAAGGGCACTAAGCATAGAGTGTGAAAACTGAGTTTCCTTGAGAGCTGCTTGGAAGCCTGATGGTGTGTGAAGTTAGTGAGCCAAATGGAGTTGTTCTCCCACAAGAACCACTCGGCTGATCCTTCTTCAATATGCCCTTCACCAACATGCAGTGTTTCCTTGATTGAATTAGCTCTCACACCAATATTTGCGTCTAGAGCCTTGCATTGAGGGCTATCTGAAAATGGGCTGTGGCACTGAAGTTGCCTGAGAATGTGGAGTTGGTGGCATGTGAAACCTGCATGTGGAGCATTCGTTTGTGTGGGATGCTCTACCAAGCTTCATTCCTAGATAATTCACTCAAAGGGCACTAAGCATAGAGTGTGAAAACTGAGTTTCCTTGAGAGCTGCTTGGAAGCCTGATGGTGTGTGAAGTTAGTGAGGCAAATGGAGTTGTTCTCCCACAAGAACCACTCGGCTGATCCTTCTTCAATATGCCCTTCACCAACATGCAGTGTTTCCTTGATTGAATTAGCTCTCACACCAATATTTGCAGTCTAGAGCCTTTGCATTGAGGGCTATCTGAAAACGGCTGGTGGCGCTGAAGTTGCCTGTGAATGTGGAGTGTGGTGCATGTGAAACCCGCATGTGGAGCATTCGTTTGTGTGGGATGCTAAGCAAGCTTCATTTCAGTCCTAGGCACACAAAGGGCACTAAGCATAGAGTGTGAAAACTGAGTTTCCTTGATAGCTGCTTGGAAACCTGATGGGTGTGTGAAGTTAGTGAGCCAAATGGAGTTGTTCTCCACAAGAACCACTCGGCTGATCCTTCTTCAATATGCCCTTCACCAACATGCAGTGTTTCCTTGATTGAATTAGCTTCACACCAATATTTGCATCTAGTGCCTTTGCATTGAGGGCTATCTTAAAAACGGCTGTGGCGCTGAAGTTGCCTGTGAATGTGGAGTTGGTGGCATGTGAAACCCGCATGTGGAGCATTCGTTTGTATGGGATGCTCACCAAGCTTCATTTCAGTCCTAGGCACTCAAAGGGCACTAGCATAGAGTGTGAAAACTGAGTTTCCTTGAGAGCTGCTTGGAAGCCTGATGGGTGTGTGAAGTTAGTGAGCCAAATGGAGTTGTCTCACCACAAGAACCACTCGGCTGATCCTTCTTCAATATGCCCTTTCACCACCATGCAGTGTTTCCTTGATTGAATTAGCTCTCACACCAATATTTGCGTCTAGAGCCTTTGCATTGAGGGCTATCTGAAAACGGCTGTGGCGCTGAAGTTGCCTGTGAATGTGGAGTTGGTGGCATGTGAAACCCGCATGTGGAGCATTCGTTTGTGTGGGATGCTCACCAAGCTTCATTTCAGTCCTAGGCACACAAAGGGCACTAGCATAGAGTGTGAAAACTGAGTTTCCTTGAGAGCTGCTTGGAAGCATGATGGTGTGTGAAGTTAGTGAGCCAAATGGAGTTGTTCTCCCACAAGAACCACTCGGCTGATCCTTCTTCAATATGCCCTTCACCAACATGCAGTGTTTCCTTGATTGAATTAGCTCTCACACCAATATTTGCGTCTAGAGCCTTTGCATTGAGGGCTATCTGAAAACGGCTGTGGCGCTGAAGTTGCCTGTGAAATGTGGAGTTGGTGGCATGTGAAACCCGCATGTGGAGCATTCGTTTGTGTGGGATGCTCACAAAGCTTCATTTCAGTCCTAGGCACTCAAGGGCACTAGCATAGAGTGTGAAAACTGAGTTTCCTTGAGAGCTGCTTGGAAGCCTGATGGTGTGTGAAGTTAGTGAGCCAAATGGAGTTGTTCTCCCACAAGAACCACTCGGCTGATCCTTCTTCAATATGCCCTTCACCAACATGCAGTGTTTCCTTGATTGAATTAGCTCTCACATCAATATTTGCGTCTAGAGCCTTTGCATTGAGGGCTATCTGAAAACGGCTGTGGGCGCTGAAGTTGCCTGTGAATGTGGAGTTGGTGGCATGTGAAACCCGCATGCGGAGCATTCGTTTGTGTGGGATGCTCTACTAGATTCATTCCTAGATAATTCACTCAAAGGGCACTAAGCATAGAGTGTGAAAACTGAGTTTCCTTGAGAGCTGCTTGGAAGCCTGATGGTGTGTGAAGTTTAGTGAGCCAAATGGAGTTGTTCTCCCACAAGAACCACTCGGCTGATCCTTCTTCAATATGCCCTTCACCAACATGCAGTGTTTCCTTGATTGAATTAGCTCTCACACCAATATTTGCGTCTAGAGCCTTTGCATTGAGGGCTATCTGAAAACGGCTGTGGCGCTTGAGTTGCCTGTGAATGTGGAGTTGGTGGCATGTGAAACCCGCATGTGGGAGCATTCGTTTGTGTGGGATGCTCAGCAAGCTTCATTCAGTCCTAGGCACACAAGGGCACTAAGCATAGAGTGTGAAAACTGAGTTTCCTTGAGAGCTGCTTGGAAGCCTGATGGTGTGTGAAGTTAGTGAGCCAAATGGAGTTGTTCTCCCACAAGAACCACTCGGCTGATCCTTCTTCAATATGCCCTTCACCAACATGCAGTGTTTCCTTGATTGAATTAGCTCTCACACAATATTTGCGTCTAGAGCCTTTGCATTGAGGGCTATCTGAAAACACCTGTGGCGCAGAAGTTGCGTGAAAATGTGGAGTTGGTGCATGTGAAACCCGCATGTGGAGCATTCGTTTGTGTGGGATGCTCACCAAGCTTCAATTCAGTCCTAGGCATCACAAAGGGCACTAAGCATAGAGTGTGAAAACTGAGTTTCCTGAGAGCTGCTTGGAAGCCTGATGTGTGTGAAGTTAGTGAGCCAAATGGAGTTGTTCTCCACAAGATCCATTCGGCTGATCTTCTTCATATGCCCTTCACCAACATGCAGTGTTTCCTTGATTGAATTAGCTCTCACACCAATATTTGCGTCTAGAGCCTTTGCATTGAGGGGCTATCTGAAAACGGCTGTGGCGCTGTAGTTGCCTGTGAATGTGGAGTTGGTGGCATGTGAAACCCGCATGTGGAGCATTCGTTTGTGTGGGATGCTTCAGCAAGCTTCATTTCAGTCCTAGGCACTCAAAGGGCACTAAACATAGAGTGTGAAAACTGAGTTTCCTTGAGAGCTGCTTGGAAGCCTGATGGTGTGTGAAGTTAGTGAGCCAAATGGAGTTGTTCTCCACAAGAACCACTTGGCTAATCCTTCTTCAATATGCCCTTCACCAACATGCAGTGTTTCCTTGATATGAATTAGCTCTCACACCAATATTTGCGTCTAGAGCCTTTGCATTGAGGCTATCTGAAAACGGCTGTGGCGCTGAAGTTGCCTGTGAATGTGGAGTTGGTGGCATGTGAAACACGCACGTGGAGCATTCGTTTGTGTGGGATGCTCTACTAGGTTCATTCGAGATAATGCACTCAAAGGACACTAAGCATAGAGTGTGAAAAACTGAGTTTCCATGTGAGATGCTTGGAAGCCTGATGGTGTGTGAAGTTAGTGAGCCAAATGAGTTGTTCTCCCACAAGATCCATTCGGCTGATCCTTCTTCAATATGCCCTTCACCAACATGCAGTGTTTCCTTGATTGAATTAGCTCTCACACCAATATTTGCGTCTAGAGCCTTTGCATTGAGGGCTATCTGAAAACGGCTGTGGCGCTGAATTTGCCTGAGAATGTGGAGTTGGTGGCATGTGAAACCCGCATGTGGAGCATTCGTTTGTGTGGGATGCTCACCAAGCTTCATTTCAGTCCTAGGCACACAAAGGGCACTAAGCATAGAGTGTGAAAACTGAGTTTCCTTGAGAGCTGCTTGGAAGCCTGATGGTGTGTGAAGTTAGTGAGCCAAATGGAGTTGTTCTCCCACAAGAACCACTCGGCTGATCCTTCTTCAATATGCCCTTCACCAACATGCAGTGTTTCCTTGATTGAATTAGCTCTCACACCAATATTTGCGTCTAGAGCCTTTGCATTGAGGGCTATCTGAAAATGGCTGTGGCACTGAAGTTGCCTGAGAATGTGGAGTTGGTGGCATGTGAAACCTGCATGTGGAGCATTCGTTTGTGTGGGATGCTCTACCAAGCTTCATTCCTAGATAATTCACTCAAAGGGCACTAAGCATAGAGTGTGAAAACTGAGTTTCCTTGAGAGCTGCTTGGAAGCCTGATGGTGTGTGAAGTTAGTGAGGCAAATGGAGTTGTTCTCCCACAAGAACCACTCGGCTGATCCTTCTTCAATATGCCCTTCACCAACATGCAGTGTTTCCTTGATTGAATTAGCTCTCACACCAATATTTGCATCTAGAGCCTTTGCATTGAGGGCTATCTGAAAACGGCTGTGGCGCTGAAGTTGCCTGTGAATGTGGAGTTGGTGGCATGTGAAACCCGCATGTGGAGCATTCGTTTGTGTGGGATGCTAAGCAAGCTTCATTTCAGTCCTAGGCACACAAAGGGCACTAAGCATAGAGTGTGAAAACTGAGTTTCCTTGATAGCTGCTTGGAAACCTGATGGTGTGGTGAAGTTAGTGAGCCAAATGGAGTTGTTCTCCCACAAGAACCACTCGGCTGATCCTTCTTCAATATGCCCTTCACCAACATGCAGTGTTTCCTTGATTGAATTAGCTCTCACACCAATATTTGCATCTAGAGCCTTTGCATTGAGGGCTATCTAAAAACGGCTGTGGCGCTGAAGTTGCCTGTGAATGTGGAGTTGGTGGCATGTGAAACCCGCATGTGGAGCATTCGTTTGTATGGGATGCTCACCAGCTTCATTTCAGTCCTAGGCACTCAAAGGGCACTAGCATAGAGTGTGAAAACTGAGTTTCCTTGAGAGCTGCTTGGAAGCCTGATGGTGTGTGAAGTTAGTGAGCCAAATGGAGTTGTTCTCCCACAAGAACCACTCGGCTAATCCTTCTTCAATATGCCCTTCACCAACATGCAGTGTTTTCCTTGATTGAATTAGCTCTCACACCCAATATTTGCGTCTAGAGCCTTTGCATTGAGGGCTATCTGAAAACGGCTGTGGCGCTGAAGTTGCCTGTGAATGTGGAGTTGGTGGCATGTGAAACCCGCATGTGGAGCATTCGTTTGTGTGGGATGCTCACCAAGCTTCATTTCAGTCCTAGGCACACAAAGGGCACCTAAGCATAGAGTGTGAAAACTGAGTTTCCTTGAGAGCTGCTTGGAAGCATGATGGTGTGTGAAGTTAGTGAGCCAAATGGAGTTGTTCTCCCACAAGAACCACTCGGCTGATCCTTCTTCAATATGCCCTTCACCAACATGCAGTGTTTCCTTGATTGAATTAGCTCTCACACCAATATTTGCGTCTAGAGCCTTTGCATTGAGGGCTATCTGAAAACGGCTGTGGCGCTGAAGTTGCCTGTGAATGTGAGTTGGTGGCATGTGAAACCCGCATGTGGAGCATTCGTTTGTGTGGGATGCTCACCAAGCTTCATTTCAGTCCTAGGCACTCAAAGGGCACTAAGCATAGAGTGTGAAACTGAGTTTCCTTGAGAGCTGCTTGGAAGCCTGATGGTGTGTGAAGTTAGTGAGCCAAATGGAGTTGTTCTCCCACAAGAACCACTCGGCTGATCCTTCTTCAATATGCCCTTCACCAACATGCAGTGTTTCCTTGATTGAATTAGCTCTCACATCAATATTTGCGTCTAGAGCCTTTGCATTGAGGGCTATCTGAAAACGGCTGTGGCGCTGAAGTTGCCTGTGAATGTGGAGTTGGTGGCATGTGAAACCCGCATGCGGAGCATTCGTTTGTGTGGGATGCTCTACTAGATTCATTCCTAGATAATTCACTCAAAGGGCACTAAGCATAGAGTGTGAAAACTGAGTTTCCTTGAGAGCTGCTTGGAAGCCTGATGGTGTGTGAAGGTTAGTGAGCCAAATGGAGTTGTTCTCCCACAAGAACCACTCGGCTGATCCTTCTTCAATATGCCCTTCACCAACATGCAGTGTTTCCTTGATTGAATTAGCTCTCACACCAATATTTGCGTCTAGAGCCTTTGCATTGAGGGCTATCTGAAAACGGCTGTGGCGCTGAAGTTGCCTGTGAATGTGGAGTTGGTGGCATGTGAAACCCGCATGTGGAGCATTCGTTTGTGTGGGATGCTCAGCAAGCTTCATTTCAGTCCTAGGCACACAAAGGGCACTAAGCATAGAGTGTGAAAACTGAGTTTCCTTGAGAGCTGCTTGGAAGCCTGATGGTGTGTGAAGTTAGTGAGCCAAATGGAGTTGTTCTCCCACAAGAACCCCTCGGCTGATCCTTCTTCAATATGCCCTTCACCAACATGCAGTGTTTCCTTGATTGAATTAGCTCTCACACCAATATTTGCGTCTAGAGCCTTTGCATTGAGGGCTATCTGAAAACGGCTGTGGCGCTGAAGTTGCCTGTGAATGTGGAGTTGGTGGCATGTGAAACCCGCATGTGGAGCATTCGTTTGTGTGTGATGCTCACAAAGCTTCATTTCAGTCCTAGGCACTCAAAGGGCAGTAAGCATAGAGTGTGAAAACTGAGTTTCCTTGAGAGCTGCTTGGAAGCCTGATGGTGTGTGAAGTTAGTGAGCCAAATGGAGTTGTTCTCCCACAAGAACCACTCGGCTGATCCTTCTTCAATATGCCCTTCACCAACATGCAGTGTTTCCTTGATTGAATTAGCTCTCACACCAATATTTGCGTCTAGAGCCTTTGCATTGAGGGCTATCTGAAAACGGCTGTGGCGCTGAAGTTGCCTGTGAATGTGGAGTTGGTGGCATGTGAAACCCGCATGTGGAGCATTCGTTTGTGTGGGATGCTCAGCAAGCTTCATTTCAGTCCTAGGCACACAAAGGGCACTAAGCATAGAGTGTGAAAACTGAGTTTCCTTGAGAGCTGCTTGGAAACCTGATGGTGTGTGAAGTTAGTGAGCCAAATGGAGTTGTTCTCCCACAAGAACCACTCGGCTGATCCTTCTTCAATATGCCCTTCACCAACATGCAGTGTTTCCTTGATTGAATTAGCTCTCACACCAATATTTGCGTCTAGAGCCTTTGCATTGAGGGCTATCTGAAAACGGCTGTGGCACTGAAGTTGCCTGTGAATGTGGAGTTGGTGGCATGTGAAACCCGCATGTGGAGCATTCGTTTGTGTGGGATGCTCTACTAGGTTCATTCCTAGATAATGCACTCAAAGGGCACTAAGCATAGAGTGTGAAAACTGAGTTTCCATGAGAGCTGCTTGGAAGCCTGATGTGTGTGTGAAGTTAGAGCGCCAAATGGAGTTGTTCTCCCACAAGATCCACTCGACTTATCCTTCTTCAATATGCCCTTCACCAACATGCAGTGTTTCCTTGATTGAATTAGCTCTCACACCAATATTTGCGTCTAGAGCCTTTGCATTGAGGGCTATCTGAAAACGGCTGTGGCGCTGAAGTTGCCTGTGAATGTGGAGTTGGTGGCATGTGAAACCCGCATGTGGAGCATTCGTTTGTGTGGGATGCTCTACCAGGTTCATTCCTAGATAATGCAGTGAAAGGGCAGTAAGCATAGAGTGTGAAAACTGAGTTTCCTTGAGAGCTGCTTGGAAGCCTGATGGTGTGTGAAGTTAGTGAGCCAAATGGAGTTGTTCTCCCACAAGAACCACTCGGCTGATCCTTCTTCAATATGCCCTTCACCAACATGCAGTGTTTCCTTGATTGAATTAGCTCTCACACCAATATTTGCGTCTAGAGCCTTTGCATTGAGGGCTGTCTGAAAACGGCTGTTCGCTGAAGTTACCTGAGAATGTGGAGTTGGTGGCATGTGAAACCCGCATGTGGAGCAATCGTTTGTGTGGGATGCTCACCAAGCTTCATTTCAGTCCTAGGCACTCAAAGGGCACTAAGCATAGAGTGTGAAAACTGAGTTTCCTTGAGAGCTGCTTGGAAGCCTGATGGTGTGTGAAGTTAGTGAGCCAAATGGAGTTGTTCTCCCACAAGGACAACTCGGCTGATCCTTCTTCAATATGCCCTTCACCAACATGCAGTGTTTCCTTGATTGACTTAGCTCTCACACCAATATTTGCGTCTAGAGCCTTTGCATTGAGGGCTATCTGAAAACGGCTGTGGCGCTGAAGTTGCCTGAGAATGTGGAGTTGGTGGCATGTGAAACCCGCATGTGGAGCATTCGTTTGTGTGGGATGCTCACCAAGCTTCATTTCAGTCTTACTCACACAAACGGTACTAAACATAGAGTGTGAAAACTGAGTTTCCTTGAGAGCTGCTTGGAAGCCTGATGGTGTGTGAAGTTAGTGAGCCAAATGGAGTTGTTCTCCCACAAGAACCACTCGGCTTATCCTTCTTCAATATGCCCTCCACCAACATGCAGTGTTTCCTTGATTGAATTAGCTCTCACACCAATATTTGCGTCTAGAGCCTTTGCATTGAGGGCTGTCTGAAAACGGCTGTTCGCTGAAGTTACCTGAGAATGTGGAGTTGGTGGCATGTGAAACCCGCATGTGGAGCATTCGTTTGTGTGGGATGCTCACCAAGCTTCATTTCAGTCATAGGCACTCAAAGGGCACTAAGCATAGAGTGTGAAAACTGAGTTTCCTTGAGAGCTGCTTGGAAGCCTGATGGTGTGTGAAGTTAGTGAGCCAAATGGAGTTGTTCTCCCACAAGGACCACTCCGCTGATCCTTCTTCAATATGCCCTTCACCAACATGCAGTGTTTCCTTGATTGAATTAGCTCTCACATCAATATTTGCCTCTAGAGCCTTTGCATTGAGGGCTATCTGAAAACGGCTGTGGCGCTGAAGTTGCCTGTGAATGTGGAGTTGGTGGCATGTGAAACCCGCATGTGGAGCATTCGTTTGTGTGGGATGCTCACCAAGCTTCATTTCAGTCTTACGCTCACAAACGGTACTAAACATAGAGTGTGAAAACTGAGTTTCCTTGAGAGCTGCTTGGAAGCCTGATGGTGTGTGAAGTTAGTGAGCCAAATGGAGTTGTTCTCCCACAAGAACCACTCGGCTGATCCTTCTTCAATATGCCCTTCACCAACATGCAGTGTTTCCTTGATTGAATTAGCTCTCACACCAATATTTGCGTCTAGAGCCTTTGCATTGAGGGCTATCTGAAAATGGCTGTGGCGCTGAAGTTGCCTGTGAATGTGGAGTTGGTGGCATGTGAAACCTGCATGTGGAGCATTCGTTTCTGTGGGATGCTCTACCAGGTTCATTCCTAGATAATGCACTCAAAGGGCACTAAACCTAGAATGTGAAAACTGAGTTTCCATGAGAGCTGCTTGGAAGCCTGATGGTGTGTGAAGTTAGTGAGCCAAATGGAGTTGTTCTCCCACAAGATCCACTCGGCTGATCCTTCTTCAATATGCCCTTCACCAACATGCAGTGTTTCCTTGATTGAATTAGCTCTCACACCAATATTTGCGTCTAGAGCCTTTGCATTGAGGGCTATCTGAAAGCGGCTGTTTGCTGAAGTTGCCTGAAAATGTGGAGTTGGTGGCATGTGAAACCCGCATGTGGAGCATTCGTTTGTGTGGGATGCTCACCAAGCTTCATTTCAGTCCTAGGCACTCAAAGGGCACTAAGCATAGAGTGTGAAAACTGAGTTTCCTTGAGAGGTGCTTGGAAGCCTGATGGTGTGTGAAGTTAGTGAGCCAAATGGAGTTGTTCTCCCACAAGAACCACTCGGCTGATCCTTCTTCAATATGCCCTTCACCAACATGCAGTGTTTCCTTGATTGAATTAGCTCTCACCCCAATATTTGCGTCTAGAGCCTTTGCATTGAGGGCTATCTGAAAACGGCTGTGGCGCTGAAGTTGCCTGTGAATGTGGAGTTGGTGGCATGTGAAACCCGCATGTGGAGCATTCGTTTGTGTGGGATGCTCTACCAGGTTTATTCCTAGATAATGCACTCAAAGGGCACTAAGCATAGAGTGTGAAAACTGAGTTTCCTTGAGAGCTGCTTGGAAGCCTGATGGTGTGTGAAGTTAGTGAGCCAAATGGAGTTGTTCTCCCACAAGAACCACTCGGCTGATCCTTCTTCAATATGCCCTTCAACAAACATGCAGTGTTTCCTTGATTGAATTAGCTCTCATACCAATATTTGTGTCTAGAGCCTTTGCTTTGAGGGCTATCTGAAAATGGCTGTGGCGCTGAAGTTGCCTGTGAATGTGGAGTTGGTGGCATGTGAAACCCGCATGTGGAGCATTCGTTTGTGTGGGATACTCTACCAGGTTCATTCCTAGATAATTCACTCAAAGGGCACTAAGCATAGAGTGTGAAAACTGAGTTTGCTTGAGAGCTGCTTGGAAGCCTGATGGTGTGTGAAGTTATTGAGCCAAATGGAGTTGTTCTCCCACAAGAACCACTCGGCTGATCCTTCTTCAATATGCCCTTCACCAACATGCAGTGTTTCCTTGATTGAATTAGCTCTCATACCAATATTTGCGTCTAGAGCCTTTGCTTTGAGAGCTATCTGAAAACGGCTGTGGCGCTGAAGTTGCCTGTGAATGTGGAGTTGGTGGCATGTGAAACCCGCATGTGGAGCATTCGTTTGTGTGGGATGCTCTACCAGGTTCATTTCTAGATAATTCACTCAAAGGGCACTAAGCATAGAGTGTGAAAACTGAGTTTCCTTGAGAGCTGCTTGGAAGCCTGATGGTGTGTGAAGTTAGTGAGCCAAATGGAGTTGTTCTCCCACAAGAACCACTCGGCTGATCCTTCTTCAATATGCCCTTCACCAACATGCAGTGTTTCCTTGATTGAATTAGCTCTCACACCAATATTTGCGTCTAGAGCCTTTGCATTGAGGGCTATCTGAAAACGGCTGTGGCGCTGAAGTTGCCTGTGAATGTGGAGTTGGTGGCATGTGAAACCCACATGTGGAGCATTCGTTTGTGTGGGATGCTAACCAAGCTTCATTTCAGTCCTAGGCACTCAAAGGGCACTAAGCATAGAGTGTGAAAACTGAGTTTCCTTGAGAGCTGCTTGGAAGCCTGATGGTGTGTGAAGTTAGTGAGCCAAATGGAGTTGTTCTCCCACAAGAACCACTCGGCTGATCCTTCTTCAGTATGCCCTTCACCAACATGCAGTGTTTCCTTGATTGAATTAGCTCTAACACCAATATTTGCGTCTAGATCCTTTGCATTGAGGGCTATCTGAAAATGGCTGTTTCACAGAAGTTACGTGAAAATTTGGAGTTGGTGGCATGTGAAACCCGCATGTGGAGCATTCGTTTGTGTGGGATGCTCACCAAGCTTCATTTCAGTCCTAGGCACTCAAAGGGCACTAAGCATAGAGTGTGAAAACTGACTTTCCTTGAGAGCTGCTTGGAGCCTGATGGTGTGTGAAGTTAGTGAGCCAAATGGAATTGTTCTCCCACAAGAACCACTCGGCTGATCCTTCTTCAATATGCCCTTCACCAACATGCAGTGTTTCCATTATTGAATTATCTCTCACACCAATATTTGCGTCTAGAGCCTTTACATTGAGGGCTATCTGAAAACGGCTGTGGCGCTGAAGTTACCTGTGAAATTGGAGTTGGTGGCATGTGAAATCCGCATGTGGAGCATTCGTTTGTGTGGGATGCTCTACCAGGTTCATTCCTAGATAATTCACTCAAAGGGAACTAAGCATAGAGTGTGAAAACTGAGTTTCCTTGAGAGCTGCTTGGAAGCCTGATGGTGTGTGAAGTTAGTGAGCCAAATGGAGTTGTTCTCCCACAAGAACCACTTGGCTGATCCTTCTTCAATATGCCCTTCACCAACATGCAGTGTTTCCTTGATTGAATTAGCTCTCAGAACAATATTTGCGTCTAGAGCCTTTGCATTGAGGGCTATCTGAAAACACCTGTGGCGCAGAAGTTGCGTGAAAATGTGGAGTTGGTGGCATGTGAAACCCGCATGTGGAGCATTCGTTTGTGTGGGATGCTCACCAAGCTTCAATTCAGTCCTAGGCACACAAAGGGCACTAAGCATAGAGTGTGAAAACTGAGTTTCCTTGAGAGCTGCTTGGAAGCCTGATGGTGTGTGAAGTTAGTGAGCCAAATGGAGTTGTTCTCCCACAAGATCCATTCGGCTGATCCTTCTTCAATATGCCCTTCACCAACATGCAGTGTTTCCTTGATTGAATTAGCTCTCACACCAATATTTGCGTCTAGAGCCTTTGCATTGAGGGCTATCTGAAAACGGCTGTGGCGCTGTAGTTGCCTGTGAATGTGGAGTTGGTGGCATGTGAAACCCGCATGTGGAGCATTCGTTTGTGTGGGATGCTCAGCAAGCTTCATTTCAGTCCTAGGCACTCAAAGGGCACTAAACATAGAGTGTGAAAACTGAGTTTCCTTGAGAGCTGCTTGGAAGCCTGATGGTGTGTGAAGTTAGTGAGCCAAATGGAGTTGTTCTCCCACAAGAACCACTTGGCTAATCCTTCTTCAATATGCCCTTCACCAACATGCAGTGTTTCCTTGATTGAATTAGCTCTCACACCAATATTTGCGTCTAGAGCCTTTGCATTGAGGGCTATCTGAAAACGGCTGTGGCGCTGAAGTTGCCTGTGAATGTGGAGTTGGTGGCATGTGAAACACGCACGTGGAGCATTCTTTTGTGTGGGATGCTCTACTAGGTTCATTCCTAGATAATGCACTCAAAGGGCACTAAGCATAGAGTGTGAAAACTGAGTTTCCATGTGAGATGCTTGGAAGCCTGACGGTGTGTGAAGTTAGTGAGCCAAATGGAGTTGTTCTCCCACAAGATCCATTCGGCTGATCCTTCTTCAATATGCCCTTCACCAACATGCAGTGTTTCCTTGATTGAATTAGCTCTCACACCAATATTTGCGTCTAGAGCCTTTGCATTGAGGGCTATCTGAAAATGGCTGTGGCACTGAAGTTGCCTGAGAATGTGGAGTTGGTGGCATGTGAAACCTGCATGTGGAGCATTCGTTTGTGTGGGATGCTCTACCAAGCTTCATTCCTAGATAATTCACTCAAAGGGCACTAAGCATAGAGTGTGAAAACTGAGTTTCCTTGAGAGCTGCTTGGAAGCCTGATGGTGTGTGAAGTTAGTGAGCCAAATGGAGTTGTTCTCCCACAAGAACCACTCGGCTGATCCTTCTTCAATATGCCCTTCACCAACATGCAGTGTTTCCTTGAGTGAATTAGCTCTCACACCAATATTTGCATCTAGAGCCTTTGCATTGAGGGCTATCTGAAAACGGCTGTGGCGCTGAAGTTGCCTGTGAATGTGGAGTTGGTGGCATGTGAAACCCGCATGTGGAGCATTCGTTTGTGTGGGATGCTCACCAAGCTTCATTTCAGTCCTAGGCACACAAAGGGCACTAAGCATAGAGTGTGAAAACTGAGTTTCCTTGATAGCTGCTTGGAAGCCTGATGGTGTGTGAAGTTAGTGAGGCAAATGGAGTTGTTCTCCCACAAGAACCACTCGGCTGATCCTTCTTCAATATGCCCTTCACCAACATGCAGTGTTTCCTTGATTGAATTAGCTCTCACACCAATATTTGCATCTAGAGCCTTTGCATTGAGGGCTATCTGAAAACGGCTGTGGCGCTGAAGTTGCCTGTGAATGTGGAGTTGGTGGCATGTGAAACCCGCATGTGGAGCATTCGTTTGTATGGGATGCTCAGCAAGCTTCATTTCAGTCCTAGGCACTCAAAGGGCACTAAGCATAGAGTGTGAAAACTGAGTTTCCTTGAGAGCTGCTTGGAAGCCTGATGGTGTGTGAAGTTAGTGAGCCAAATGGAGTTGTTCTCCCACAAGAACCACTCGGCTAATCCTTCTTCAATATGCCCTTCAAAAACATGCAGTGTTTCCTTGATTGAATTAGCTCTCACACCAATATTTGCGTCTAGAGCCTTTGCATTGAGGGCTATCTGAAAACGGCTGTGGCGCTGAAGTTGCCTGTGAATGTGGAGTTGGTGGCATGTGAAACACGCATGTGGAGCATTCGTTTGTGTGGGATGCTCACCAAGCTTCATTTCAGTCCTAGGCACACAAAGGGCACTAAGCATAGAGTGTGAAAACTGAGTTTCCTTGAGAGCTGCTTGGAAGCCTGATGGTGTGTGAAGTTAGTGAGCCAAATGGAGTTGTTCTCCCACAAGAACCACTCGGCTGATCCTTCTTCAATATGCCCTTCACCAACATGCAGTGTTTCCTTGATTGAATTAGCTCTCACACCAATATTTGCGTCTAGAGCCTTTGCATTGAGGGCTATCTGAAAACGGCTGTGGCGCTGAAGTTGCATGTGAATGTGGAGTTGGTGGCATGTGAAACCCGCATGTGGAGCATTCTTTTGTGTGGGATGCTCTACCAGGTTCATTCCTAGATAATGCACTCAAAGAGCACTAAGCATAGAGTGTGAAAACTGAATTTCCTTGAGAGCTGCTTGGAAGCCTGATGGTGTGTGAAGTTAGTGAGCCAAATGGAGTTGTTCTCCCACAAGAACCACTTGGCTAATCCTTCTTCAATATGCCCTTCACCAACATGCAGTGTTTCCTTGATTGAATTAGCTCTCACACCAATATTTGCGTCTAGAGCCTTTGCATTGAGGGCTATCTGAAAACGGCTGTGGCGCTGAAGTTGCCTGTGAATGTGGAGTTGGTGGCATGTGAAACCCGCATGTGGAGCATTCGTTTGTGTGGGATGCTCAGCAAGCTTCATTTCAGTCCTAGGCACACAAAGGGCACTAAGCATAGAGTGTGAAAACTGAGTTTCCTTGAGAGGTGCTTGGAAGCCTGATGGTGTGTGAAGTTAGTGAGCCAAATGGAGTTGTTCTCCCACAAGAACCCCTCGGCTGATCCTTCTTCAATATGCCCTTCACCAACATGCAGTGTTTCCTTGATTGAATTAGCTCTCACACCAATATTTGCGTCTAGAGCCTTTGCATTGAGGGCTATCTGAAAACGGCTGTGGCGCTGAAGTTGCCTGTGAATGTGGAGTTGGTGGCATGTGAAACCCGCATGTGGAGCATTCGTTTGTGTGTGATGCTCACAAAGCTTCATTTCAGTCCTAGTCACTCAAAGGGCAGTAAGCATAGAGTGTGAAAACTGAGTTTCCTTGAGAGCTGCTTGGAAGCCTGATGGTGTGTGAAGTTAGTGAGCCAAATGGAGTTGTTCTCCAACAAGAACCACTGGGCTGATCCTTCTTCAATATGCCCTTCACCAACATGCAGTGTTTCCTTGATTGAATTAGCTCTCACATCAATATTTGCGTCTAGAGCCTTTGCATTGAGGGCTATCTGAAAAAGGCTGTGGCGCTGAAGTTGCCTATGAATGTGGAGTTGGTGGCATGTGAAACCCGCATGCGGAGCATTTGTTTGTGTGGGATGCTCTACTAGATTCATTCCTAGATAATTCACTCAAAGGGCACTAAGCATAGAGTGTGAAAACTGAGTTTCCTTGAGAGCTGCTTGGAAGCCTGATGGTGTGTGAAGTTAGTGAGCCAAATGGAGTTGTTCTCCCACAAGAACCACTCGGCTGATCCTTCTTCATTATGCCCTTCACCAACATGCAGTGTTTCCTTGATTGAATTAGCTCTCACACCAATATTTGCGTCTAGAGCCTTTGCATTGAGGGCTATCTGAAAACGGCTGTGGCGCTGAAGTTGCCTGTGAATGTAGAGTTGGTGGCATGTGAAACCCGCATGTGGAGCATTCGTTTGTGTGTGATGCTCACAAAGCTTCATTTCAGTCCTAGGCACTCAAAGGGCACTAAGCCTAGAGTGTGAAAACTGAGTTTCCTTGAGAGCTGCTTGGAAGCCTGATGGTGTGTGAAGTTAGTGAGCCAAATGGAGTTGTTCTCCCACAAGAACCACTCGGCTGATCCTTCTTCAATATGCCCTTCACCAACATGCAGTGTTTCCTTGATTGAATTAGCTCTCACACCAATATTTGCGTCTAGAGCCTTTGCATTGAGGGCTATCTGAAAACGGCTGTGGCGCTGAAGTTGCCTGTGAATGTGGAGTTGGTGGCATGTGAAACCCGCATGCGGAGCATTCGTTTGTGTGGGATGCTCACCAAGCTTCATTTCAGTCCTAGGCACTCAAAGGGCACTAAGCATAGAGTGTGAAAACTGAGTTTCCTTGAGAGCTGCTTGGAAGCCTGATGGTGTGTGAAGTTAGTGAGCCAAATGGAGTTGTTCTCCCACAAGAACCACTCGGCTGATCCTTCTTCAATATGCCCTTCACCAACATGCAGTGTTTCCTTGATTGAATTAGCTCTCACACCAATATTTGCGTCTAGAGCCTTTGCATTGAGGGCTATCTGAAAACGGCTGTGGCGCTGAAGTTGCCTGAGAATGTGGAGTTGGTGGCATGTGAAACCCGCATGTGGAGCATTCTTTTGTGTGGGATGCTCTACTAGGTTCATTCCTAGATAATGCACTCAAAGGGCACTAAGCATAGAGTGTGAAAACTGAGTTTCCTTGAGAGCTGCTTGGAAGCCTGATGGTGTGTGAAGTTAGTGAGCCAAATGGAGTTGTTCTCCCACAAGAACCACTCGGCTGATCCTTCTTCAATATGCCCTTCACCAACATGCAGTGTTTCCTTGATTGAATTAGCTCTCACACCAATATTTGCGTCTAGAGCCTTTGCATTGAGGGCTATCTGAAAACGGCTGTGGCGCTGAAGTTGCCTGTGAATGTGGAGTTGGTGGCATGTGAAACCCGCATGTGGAGCATTCGTTTGTGTGGGATGCTCAGCAAGCTTCATTTCAGTCCTAGGCACACAAAGGGCACTAAGCATAGAGTGTGAAAACTGAGTTTCCTTGAGAGCTGCTTGGAAACCTGATGGTGTGTGAAGTTAGTGAGCCAAATGGAGTTGTTCTCCCACAAGAACCACTCGGCTGATCCTTCTTCAATATGCCCTTCACCAACATGCAGTGTTTCCTTGATTGAATTAGCTCTCACAAAAATATTTGCGTCTAGAGCCTTTGCATTGAGGGCTATCTGAAAACGGCTGTGGCGCAGAAGTTGCCTGAGAATGTGGAGTTGGTGGCATGTGAAACCCGCATGTGGAGCATTCTTTTGTGTGGGATGCTCTACTAGGTTCATTCCTAGATAATGCACTCAAAGGGCACTAAGCATAGAGTGTGAAAACTGAGTTTCCTTGAGAGCTGCTTGGAAGCCTGATGGTGTGTGAAGTTAGTGAGCCAAATGGAGTTGTTCTCCCACAAGAACCACTCGGCTGATCCTTCTTCAATATGCCCTTCACCAACATGCAGTGTTTCCTTGATTGAATTAGCTCTCACACCAATATTTGCGTCTAGAGCCTTTGCATTGAGGGCTATCTGAAAACGGCTGTGGCACTGAAGTTGCCTGTGAATGTGGAGTTGGTGGCATGTGAAACCCGCATGTGGAGCATTCGTTTGTGTGGGATGCTCTACCAGGTTCATTCCTAGATAATGCACTCAAAGGGCACTAAGCATAGAGTGTGAAAACTGAGTTTCCATGAGAGCTGCTTGGAAGCCTGATGGTGTGTGAAGTTAGAGCGCCAAATGGAGTTGTTCTCCCACAAGATCCACTCGACTTATCCTTCTTCAATATGCCCTTCACCAACATGCAGTGTTTCCTTGATTGAATTAGCTCTCACACCAATATTTGCGTCTAGAGCCTTTGCATTGAGGGCTATCTGAAAACGGCTGTGGCGCTGAAGTTGCCTGTGAATGTGGAGTTGGTGGCATGTGAAACCCGCATGTGGAGCATTCGTTTGTGTGGGATGCTCACCAAGCTTCATTTCAGTCCTAGGCACACAAAGGGCACTAAGCATAGAGTGTGAAAACTGAGTTTCCTTGAGAGCTGCTTGGAAGCCTGATGGTGTGTGAAGTTAGTGAGCCAAATGGAGTTGTTCTCCCACAAGAACCACTCGGCTGATCCTTCTTCAATATGCCCTTCACCAACATGCAGTGTTTCCTTGATTGAATTAGCTCTCACACCAATATTTGACTCTAGAGCCTTTGCATTGAGGGCTATCTGAAAACGGCTGTGGCGCTGAAGTTGCCTGTGAATGTGGAGTTGGTGGCATGTGAAACCCGCATGTGGAGCATTCTTTTGTGTGGGATGCTCTACTAGGTTCATTCCTAGATAATGCACTCAAAGGGCACTAAGCATAGAGTGTGAAAACTGAGTTTCCTTGAGAGCTGCTTGGAAGCCTGATGGTGTGTGAAGTTAGTGAGCCAAATGGAGTTGTTCTCCCACAAGAAAAACTCGGCTGATCCTTCTTCAATATGCCCTTCACCAACATGCAGTGTTTCCTTGATTGAATTAGCTCTCACCCCAATATTTGCGTCTAGAGCCTTTGCATTGAGGGCTATCTGAAAACGGCTGTGGCGCTGAAGTTGCCTGTGAATGTGGAGTTGGTGGCATGTGAAACCCGCATGTGGAGCATTCTTTTGTGTGGGATGTTCTACCAGGTTCATTCCTAGATAATGCAGTGAAAGGGCACTAAGCATAGAGTGTGAAAACTGAGTTTCCTTGAGAGCTGCTTGGAGCCTGATGGTGTGTGAAGTTAGAGAGCCAAATGGAGTTGTTCTCCCACAAGAACCACTCGGCTGATCTTTCTTCAATATGCCCTTCACCAACATGCAGTGTTTCCTTGATTGAATTAGCTCTCACACCAATATTTGCGTCTAGAGCCTTTGCATTGAGGGCTGTCTGAAAATGGCTGTGGCGCTGAAGTTGCCTGAGAATGTGGAGTTGGTGGCATGTGAAACCCGCATGTGGAGCATTCGCTTGTGTGGGATGCTCACCAAGCTTCATTTCAGTACTACGCACTCAAAGGGCACTAAGCATAGAGTGTGGAAGCTGAGTTTCCTTGAGAGCTGCTTGGAAGCCTGATGGTGTGTGAAGTTAGTGAGCCAAATGGAGTTGTTCTCAAACAAGAACTACTCGGCTGATCCTTCTTCAATATGCCCTTCAGCAACATGCAGTGTTTCCTTGATTGAATTAGCTCTCACACCAATATTTGCGTCTAGAGCCTTTGCATTGAGGGCTATATGAAAGCGGCTGTTTGCTGAAGTTGCTGAGAATGTGGAGTTGGTGGCATGTGAAACCCGCATGTGGAGCATTCGTTTGTGTGGGATGCTCTACCAGGTTCATTCCTAGATAATGCACTCAAAGGGCACTAAGCATAGAGTGTGAAAACTGAGTTTCCTTGAGAGCTGCTTGGAAGCCTGATGGTGTGTGAAGTTAGTGAGCCAAATGGAGTTGTTCTCCCACAAGAACCACTCGGCTTATCCTTCTTCAGTATGCCCTTCACCAACATGCAGTGTTTCCTTGATTGAATTAGCTCTAACACCAATATTTGCGTCTAGATTCTTTGCATTGAGGGCTATCTGAAAATGGCTGTTTCTCAGAAGTTACGTGAAAATTTGGAGTTGGTGGCATGTGAAACCCGCATGTGGAGCATTCGTTTGTGTGGGATGCTCACCAAGCTTCATTTCAGTCCTAGGCACTCAAAGGGCACTAAGCATAGAGTGTGAAAACTGAGTTTCCTTGAGAGCTGCTTGGAGCCTGATGGTGTGTGAAGTTAGTGAGCCAAATGGAATTGTTCTCCCACAAGAACCACTCGGCTGATCCTTCTTCAATATGCCCTTCACCAACATGCAGTGTTTCCATTATTGAATTATCTCTCACACCAATATTTGCGTCTAGAGCCTTTACATTGAGGGCTATCTGAAAACGGCTGTGGCGCTGAAGTTACCTGTGAAATTGGAGTTGGTGGCATGTGAAATCCGCATGTGGAGCATTCGTTTGTGTGGGATGCTCTACCAGGTTCATTCCTAGATAATTCACTCAAAGGGCACTAAGCATAGAGTGTGAAAACTGAGTTTCCTTGAGAGCTGCTTGGAAGCCTGATGGTGTGTGAAGTTAGTGAGCCAAATGGAGTTGTTCTCCCACAAGAACCACTCGGCTGATCCTTCTTCAATATGCCCTTCAGCAACATGCAGTGTTTCCTTGATTGAATTAGCTCTCAGAACAATATTTGCGTCTAGAGCCTTTGCATTGAGGGCTATCTGAAAACGGCTGTGGCGCTGAAGTTGCCTGTGAATGTGGAGTTGGTGGCATGTGAAACTCGCATGCGGAGCATTCGTTTGTGTGGGATGCTCACCAAGCTTCATTTCAGTCCTAGGCACTCAAAGGGCACTAAGCATAGAGTGTGAAAACTGAGTTTCCTTGAGAGCTGCTTGGAAGCCTGATGGTGTGTGAAGTTAGTGAGCCAAATGGAGTTGTTCTCCCACAAGAACCACTCGGCTGATCCTTCTTCAATATGCCCTTCACCAACATGCAGTGTTTCCTTGATTGAATTAGCTCTCACACCAATATTTGCGTCTAGAGCCTTTGCATTGAGGGCTATCTGAAAACGGCTGTGGCGCTGAAGTTGCCTGAGAATGTGGAGTTGGTGGCATGTGAAACCCGCATGTGGAGCATTCTTTTGTGTGGGATGCTCTACTAGGTTCATTCCTAGATAATGCACTCAAAGGGCACTAAGCATAGAGTGTGAAAACTGAGTTTCCTTGAGAGCTGCTTGGAAGCCTGATGGTGTGTGAAGTTAGTGAGCCAAATGGAGTTGTTCTCCCACAAGAACCACTCGGCTGATCCTTCTTCAATATGCCCTTCACCAACATGCAGTGTTTCCTTGATTGAATTAGCTCTCACACCAATATTTGCGTCTAGAGCCTTTGCATTGAGGGCTATCTGAAAACGGCTGTGGCGCTGAAGTTGCCTGTGAATGTGGAGTTGGTGGCATGTGAAACCCGCATGTGGAGCATTCGTTTGTGTGGGATGCTCAGCAAGCTTCATTTCAGTCCTAGGCACACAAAGGGCACTAAGCATAGAGTGTGAAAACTGAGTTTCCTTGAGAGCTGCTTGGAAACCTGATGGTGTGTGAAGTTAGTGAGCCAAATGGAGTTGTTCTCCCACAAGAACCACTCGGCTGATCCTTCTTCAATATGCCCTTCACCAACATGCAGTGTTTCCTTGATTGAATTAGCTCTCACACCAATATTTGCGTCTAGAGCCTTTGAATTGAGGGCTATCTGAAAATGGCTGTGGCACTGAAGTTGCCTGTGAATGTGGAGTTGGTGGCATGTGAAACCCGCATGTGGAGCATTCGTTTGTGTGGGATGCTCTACCAGGTTCATTCCTAGATAATGCACTCAAAGGGCACTAAGCATAGAGTGTGAAAACTGAGTTTCCATGAGAGCTGCTTGGAAGCCTGATGGTGTGTGAAGTTAGAGCGCCAAATGGAGTTGTTCTCCCACAAGATCCACTCGACTTATCCTTCTTCAATATGCCCTTCACCAACATGCAGTGTTTCCTTGATTGAATTAGCTCTCACACCAATATTTGCGTCTAGAGCCTTTGCATTGAGGGCTATCTGAAAACGGCTGTGGCGCTGAAGTTGCCTGTGAATGTGGAGTTGGTGGCATGTGAAACCCGCATGTGGAGCATTCGCTTGTGTGGGATGCTCACCAAGCTTCATTTCAGTACTACGCACTCAAAGGGCACTAAGCATAGAGTGTGGAAGCTGAGTTTCCTTGAGAGCTGCTTGGAAGCCTGATGGTGTGTGAAGTTAGTGAGCCAAATGGAGTTGTTCTCAAACAAGAACTACTCGGCTGATCCTTCTTCAATATGCCCTTCAGCAACATGCAGTGTTTCCTTGATTGAATTAGCTCTCACACCAATATTTGCGTCTAGAGCCTTTGCATTGAGGGCTATATGAAAGCGGCTGTTTGCTGAAGTTGCTGAGAATGTGGAGTTGGTGGCATGTGAAACCCGCATGTGGAGCATTCGTTTGTGTGGGATGCTCTACCAGGTTCATTCCTAGATAATGCACTCAAAGGGCACTAAGCATAGAGTGTGAAAACTGAGTTTCCTTGAGAGCTGCTTGGAAGCCTGATGGTGTGTGAAGTTAGTGAGCCAAATGGTGTTGTTCTCCCACAAGAACCACTCGGCTGATCCTTCTTCAGTATGCCCTTCACCAACATGCAGTGTTTCCATTATTGAATTATCTCTCACACCAATATTTGCATCTAGAGCCTTTACATTGAGGGCTATCTGAAAACGGCTGTGGCGCTGAAGTTACCTGTGAAATTGGAGTTGGTGGCATGTGAAATCCGCATGTGGAGCATTCGTTTGTGTGGGATGCTCTACCAGGTTCATTCCTAGATAATTCACTCAAAGGGCACTAAGCATAGAGTGTGAAAACTGAGTTTCCTTGAGAGCTGCTTGGAAGCCTGATGGTGTGTGAAGTTAGTGAGCCAAATGGAGTTGTTCTCCCACAAGAACCACTCGGCTGATCCTTCTTCAATATGCCCTTCAGCAACATGCAGTGTTTCCTTGATTGAATTAGCTCTCAGAACAATATTTGCGTCTAGAGCCTTTGCATTGAGGGCTATCTGAAAACACCTGTGGCGCAGAAGTTGCGTGAAAATGTGGAGTTGGTGGCATGTGAAACCCGCATGTGGAGCATTCGTTTGTGTGGGATGCTCACCAAGCTTCAATTCAGTCCTAGACACTCAAAGGGCACTAAGCATAGAGTGTGAAAACTGAGTTTCCTTGAGAGCTGCTTGGAAGCCTGATGGTGTGTGAAGTTAGTGAGCCAAATGGAGTTGTTCTCCCACAAGAACCACTCGGCTGATCCTTCTTCAATATGCCCTTCACCAACATGCAGTATTTCCTTGATTGAATTAGCTCTCACATCATTATTTGCGTCTAGAGCCTTTGCATTGAGGGCTATCTGAAAACGGCTGTGGCGCTGAAGTTGCCTGTGAATGTGGAGTTGGTGGCATGTGAAACCCGCATGCGGAGGATTCGTTTGTGTGGGATGCTCTACTAGATTCATTCCTAGATAATTCACTCAAAGGGCACTAAGCATAGAGTGTGAAAACTGAGTTTCCTTGAGAGCTGCTTGGAAGCCTGATGGTGTGTGAAGTTAGTGAGCCAAATGGAGTTGTTCTCCCACAAGAACCACTCGGCTGATCCTTCTTCAATATGCCCTTCACCAACATGCAGTGTTTCCTTGATTGAATTAGCTCTCACACCAATATTTGCGTCTAGAGCCTTTGCATTGAGGGCTATCTGAAAACGGCTGTGGCGCTGAAGTTGTCTGTGAATGTGGAGTTGGTGGCATGTGAAACCCGCATGTGGAGCATTCTTTTGTGTGGGATGCTCTACCAGGTTCATTCCTAGATAATGCACTCAAAGGGCACTAAGCATAGAGTGTGAAAAATGAATTTCCTTGAGAGCTGCTTGGAAGCCTGATGGTGTGTGAAGTTAGTGAGCCAAATGGAGTTGTTCTCCCACAAGAACCACTCGGCTAATCCTTCTTCAATATGCCCTTCACCAACATGCAGTGTTTCCTTGATTGAATTAGCTCTCACACCAATATTTGCGTCTAGAGCCTTTGCATTGAGGGCTATCTGAAAACGGCTGTGGCGCTGAAGTTGCCTGTGAATGTGGAGTTGGTGGCATGTGAAACCCGCATGTGGAGCATTCGTTTGTGTGGGATGCTCACCAAGCTTCATTTCAGTCCTAGGCACTCAAAGGGCACTAAGCATAGAGTGTGAAAACTGAGTTTCCTTGAGAGCTGCTTGGAAGCCTGATGGTGTGTGAAGTTAGTGAGCCAAATGGAGTTGTTCTCCCACAAGAACCCCTCGGCTGATCCTTCTTCAATATGCCCTTCACCAACATGCAGTGTTTCCTTGATTGAATTAGCTCTCACACCAATATTTACGTCTAGAGCCTTTGCATTGAGGGCTATCTGAAAACGGCTGTGGCGCTGAAGTTGCCTGAGAATGTGGAGTTGGTGGCATGTGAAACCCGCATGTGGAGCATTCTTTTGTGTGGGATGCTCTACTAGGTTCATTCCTAGATAATGCACTCAAAGGGCACTAAGCATAGAGTGTGAAAACTGAGTTTCCTTGAGAGCTGCTTGGAAGCCTGATGGTGTGTGAAGTTAGTGAGCCAAATGGAGTTGTTCTCCCACAAGAACCACTCGGCTGATCCTTCTTCAATATGCCCTTCACCAACATGCATTGTTTCCTTGATTGAATTAGCTCTCACACCAATATTTGCGTCTAGAGCCTTTGCATTGAGGGCTATCTGAAAACGGCTGTGGCGCTGAAGTTGCCTGTGAATGTGGAGTTGGTGGCATGTGAAACCCGCATGTGGAGCATTCGTTTGTGTGGGATGCTCAGCAAGCTTCATTTCAGTCCTAGGCACACAAATGGCACTAAGCATAGAGTGTGAAAACTGAGTTTCCTTGAGAGCTGCTTGGAAACCTGATGGTGTGTGAAGTTAGTGAGCCAAATGGAGTTGTTCTCCCACAAGAACCACTCGGCTGATCCTTCTTCAATATGCCCTTCACCAACATGCAGTGTTTCCTTGATTGAATTAGCTCTCACACCAATATTTGCGTCTAGAGCCTTTGCATTGAGGGCTATCTGAAAACGGCTGTGGCACTGAAGTTGCCTGTGAATGTGGAGTTGGTGGCATGTGAAACCCGCATGTGGAGCATTCGTTTGTGTGGGATGCTCTACCAGGTTCATTCCTAGATAATGCACTCAAAGGGCACTAAGCATAGAGTGTGAAAACTGAGTTTCCTTGAGAGCTGCTTGGAAGCCTGATGGTGTGTGAAGTTAGAGCGCCAAATGGAGTTGTTCTCCCACAAGATCCGCTCGACTTATCCTTCTTCAATATGCCCTTCACCAACATGCAGTGTTTCCTTGATTGAATTAGCTCTCACACCAATATTTGCGTCTAGAGCCTTTGCATTGAGGGCTATCTGAAAACGGCTGTGGCGCTGAAGTTGCCTGTGAATGTGGAGTTGGTGGCATGTGAAACCCGCATGTGGAGCATTCGTTTGTGTGGGATGCTCACCAAGCTTCATTTCAGTCCTAGGCACACAAAGGGCACTAAGCATAGAGTGTGAAAACTGAGTTTCCTTGAGAGCTGCTTGGAAGCCTGATGGTGAGTGAAGTTAGTGAGCCAAATGGAGTTGTTCTCCCACAAGAACCACTCGGCTGATCCTTCTTCAATATGCCCTTCACCAACATGCAGTGTTTCCTTGATTGAATTAGCTCTCACACCAATATTTGCCTCTAGAGCCTTTGCATTGAGGGCTATCTGAAAACGGCTGTGGCGCTGAAGTTGCCTGAGAATGTGGAGTTGGTGGCATGTGAAACCCGCATGTGGAGCATTCTTTTGTGTGGGATGTTCTACCAGGTTCATTCCTAGATAATGCAGTGAAAGGGCACTAAGCCTAGAGTGTGAAAACTGAGTTTCCTTGAGAGCTGCTTGGAGCCTGATGGTGTGTGAAGTTAGAGAGCCAGATGGAGTTGTTCTCCCACAAGAACCACTCGGCTGATCCTTCTTCAATATGCCCTTCACCAACATGCAGTGTTTCCTTGATTGAATTAGCTCTCACACCAATATTTGCGTCTAGAGCCTTTGCATTGAGGGCTGTCTGAAAATGGCTGTGGCGCTGAAGTTGCCTGAGAATGTGGAGTTGGTGGCATGTGAAACCCGCATGTGGAGCATTCGCTTGTGTGGGATGCTCACCAAGCTTCATTTCAGTACTACGCACTCAAAGGGCACTAAGCATAGAGTGTGGAAGCTGAGTTTCCTTGAGAGCTGCTTGGAAGCCTGATGGTGTGTGAAGTTAGTGAGCCAAATGGAGTTGTTCTCAAACAAGAACTACTCGGCTGATCCTTCTTCAATATGCCCTTCACCAACATGCAGTGTTTCCTTGATTGAATTAGCTCTCACACCAATATTTGCGTCTAGAGCCTTTGCATTGAGGGCTATATGAAAGCTGCTGTTTGCTGAAGTTGCTGAGAATGTGGAGTTGGTGGCATGTGAAACCCGCATGTGGAGCATTCGTTTGTGTGGGATGCTCTACCAGGTTCATTGCTAGATAATGCACTCAAAGGGCACTAAGCATAGAGTGTGAAAACTGAGTTTCCTTGAGAGCTGCTTGGAAGCCTGATGGTGTGTGAAGTTAGTGAGCCAAATGGAGTTGTTCTCCCACAAGAACCACTCGGCTTATCCTTCTTCAGTATGCCCTTCACCAACATGCAGTGTTTCCTTGATTGAATTAGCTCTCACACCAATATTTGCGTCTAGAGCCTTTGCATTGAGGGCTATCTGAAAATGGCTGTTTCGCAGAAGTTACGTGAAAATTTGGAGTTGGTGGCATGTGAAACCCGCATGTGGAGCATTCTTTTGTGTGGGATGCTCACCAAGCTTCATTTCAGTCCTAGGCACACAAAGGGCACTAAGCATAGAGTGTGAAAACTGAGTTTCCTTGAGAGCTGCTTGGAGCCTGATGGTGTGTGAAGTTAGTGAGCCAAATGGAATTGTTCTCCCACAAGAACCACTCGGCTGATCCTTCTTCAATATGCCCTTCACCAACATGCAGTGTTTCCATTATTGAATTATCTCTCACACCAATATTTGCGTCTAGAGCCTTTACATTGAGGGCTATCTGAAAACGGCTGTGGCGCTGAAGTTACCTGTGAAATTAGAGTTGGTGGCATGTGAAATCCGCATGTGGAGCATTCGTTTGTGTGGGATGCTCTACCAGGTTCATTCCTAGATAATTCACTCAAAGGGCACTAAGCATAGAGTGTGAAAACTGAGTTTCCATGAGAGCTGCTTGGAAGCCTGATGGTGTGTGAAGTTAGTGAACCAAATGGAGTTGTTCTCCCACAAGAACCACTCGGCTGATCCTTCTTCAATATGCCCTTCAGCAACATGCAGTGTTTCCTTGATTGAATTAGCTCTCAGAACAATATTTGCGTCTAGAGCCTTTGCATTGAGGGCTATCTGAAAACACCTGTGGCGCAGAAGTTGCGTGAAAATGTGGAGTTGGTGGCATGTGAAACCCGCATGTGGAGCATTCGTTTGTGTGGGATGCTCAGCAAGCTTCATTTCAGTCCTAGGCACTCAAAGGGCACTAAGCCTAGAGTGTGAAAACTGAGTTTCCTTGAGAGCTGCTCTGAAGCCTGATGGTGTGTGAAGTTAGTGAGTCAAATGGAGTTGTTCTCCCACAAGAACCACTCGGCTGATCCTTCTTCAATATGCCCTTCACCAACATGCAGTGTTTCCTTGATTGAATTAGCTCTCACAAAAATATTTGCGTCTAGAGCCTTTGCATTGAGGGCTATCTGAAAACGGCTGTGGCGCTGAAGTTGCCTGTGAATGTGGAGTTGGTGGCATGTGAAACCCGCATGTGGAGCCTTCGTTTGTGTGGGATGCTCTACCAGGTTCATTCCTAGATAATGCACTCAAAGGGCACTAAGCATAGAGTGTGAAAACTGAGTTTCCTTGAGAGCTGCTTGGAAGCCTGATGGTGTGTGAAGTTAGTGAGCCAAATGGAGTTGTTCTCCCACAAGAACCACTTGGCTAATCCTTCTTCAATATGCCCTTCACCAACATGCAGTGTTTCCTTGATTGAATTAGCTCTCACACCAATATTTGCGTCTAGAGCCTTTGCATTGAGGGCTATCTGAAAACGGCTGTGGCGCTGAAGTTGCCTGTGAATGTGGAGTTGGTGGCATGTGAAACACGCACGTGGAGCATTCGTTTGTGTGGGATGCTCTACTAGGTTCATTCCTAGATAATGCAGTGAAAGGGCACTAAGCATAGAGTGTGAAAACTGAGTTTCCATGTGAGATGCTTGGAAGCCTGATGGTGTGTGAAGTTAGTGAGCCAAATGGTGTTGTTCTCCCACAAGATCCATTCGGCTGATCCTTCTTCAATATGCCCTTCACCAACATGCAGTGTTTCCTTGATTGAATTAGCTCTCACACCAATATTTGCGTCTAGAGCCTTTGCATTGAGGGCTATCTGAAAACGGCTGTGGCGCTGAATTTGCCTGAGAATGTGGAGTTGGTGGCATGTGAAACCCGCATGTGGAGCATTCGTTTGTGTGGGATGCTCACCAAGCTTCATTTCAGTCCTAGGCACACAAAGGGCACTAAGCATAGAGTGTGAAAACTGAGTTTCCTTGAGAGCTGCTTGGAAGCCTGATGGTGTGTGAAGTTAGTGAGCCAAATGGAGTTGTTCTCCCACAAGAACCACTCGGCTGATCCTTCTTCAATATGCCCTTCAACAACATGCAGTGTTTCCTTGATTGAATTAGCTCTCACACCAATATTTGCGTCTAGAGCCTTTGCATTGAGGGCTATCTGAAAATGGCTGTGGCACTGAAGTTGCCTGAGAATGTGGAGTTGGTGGCATGTGAAACCTGCATGTGGAGCATTCGTTTGTGTGGGATGCTCTACCAGGTTCATTCCTAGATAATGCACTCAAAGGGCACTAAGCCTAGAGTGTGAAAACTGAGTTTCCTTGAGAGCTGCTTGGAAGCCTGATGGTGTGTGAAGTTAGTGAGGCAAATGGAGTTGTTCTCCCACAAGAACCACTCGGCTGATCCTTCTTCAATATGCCCTTCACCAACATGCAGTGTTTCCTTGATTGAATTAGCTCTCACACCAATATTTGCATCTAGAGCCTTTGCATTGAGGGCTATCTGAAAACGGCTGTGGCGCTGAAGTTGCCTGTGAATGTGGAGTTGGTGGCATGTGAAACCCGCATGTGGAGCATTCGTTTGTATGGGATGCTCAGCAAGCTTCATTTCAGTCCTAGGCACTCAAAGGGCACTAAGCATAGAGTGTGAAAACTGAGTTTCCTTGAGAGCTGCTTGGAAGCCTGATGGTGTGTGAAGTTAGTGAGCCAAATGGAGTTGTTCTCCCACAAGAACCACTCGGCTAATCCTTCTTCAATATGCCCTTCAAAAACATGCAGTGTTTCCTTGATTGAATTAGCTCTCACACCAATATTTGCGTCTAGAGCCTTTGCATTGAGGGCTATCTGAAAACGGCTGTGGCGCTGAAGTTGCCTGTGAATGTGGAGTTGGTGGCATGTGAAACCCGCATGTGGAGCATTCGTTTGTGTGGGATGCTCACCAAGCTTCATTTCAGTCCTAGGCACACAAAGGGCACTAAGCATAGAGTGTGAAAACTGAGTTTCCTTGAGAGCTGCTTTGAAACATGATGGTGTGTGAAGTTAGTGAGCCAAATGGAGTTGTTCTCCCACAAGAACCACTCGGCTGATCCTTCTTCAATATGCCCTTCACCAACATGCAGTGTTTCCTTGATTGAATTAGCTCTCACACCAATATTTGCGTCTAGAGCCTTTGCATTGAGGGCTATCTGAAAACGGCTGTGGCGCTGAAGTTGCCTGTGAATGTGGAGTTGGTGGCATGTGAAACCCGCATGTGGAGCATTCGTTTGTGTGGGATGCTCACAAAGCTTCAATTCAGTCCTAGGCACTCAAAGGGCACTAAGCATAGAGTGTGAAAACTGAGTTTCCTTGAGAGCTGCTTGGAAGCCTGATGGTGTGTGAAGTTAGTGAGCCAAATGGAGTTGTTCTCCCACAAGAACCACTCGGCTGATCCTTCTTCAATATGCCCTTCACCAACATGCAGTGTTTCCTTGATTGAATTAGCTCTCACATCAATATTTGCGTCTAGAGCCTTTGCATTGAGGGCTATCTGAAAACGGCTGTGGCGCTGAAGTTGCCTGTGAATGTGGAGTTGGTGGCATGTGAAACCCGCATGCGGAGCATTCGTTTGTGTGGGATGCTCTACTAGATTCATTCCTAGATAATTCACTCAAAGGGCACTAAGCATAGAGTGTGAAAACTGAGTTTCCTTGAGAGCTGCTTGGAAGCCTGATGGTGTGTGAAGTTAGTGAGCCAAATGGAGTTGTTCTCCCACAAGAACCACTCGGCTGATCCTTCTTCAATATGCCCTTCACCAACATGCAGTGTTTCCTTGATTGAATTAGCTCTCACACCAATATTTGCGTCTAGAGCCTTTGCATTGAGGGCTATCTGAAAACGGCTGTGGCGCTGAAGTTGCCTGTGAATGTGGAGTTGGTGGCATGTGAAACCCGCATGCGGAGCATTCTTTTGTGTGGGATGCTCTACCAGGTTCATTCCTAGATAATGCACTCAAAGGGCACTAAGCATAGAGTGTGAAAACTGAATTTCCTTGAGAGCTGCTTGGAAGCCTGATGGTGTGTGAAGTTAGTGAGCCAAATGGAGTTGTTCTCCCACAAGAACCACTCGGCTAATCCTTCTTCAATATGCCCTTCACCAACATGCAGTGTTTCCTTGATTGAATTAGCTCTCACACCAATATTTGCGTCTAGAGCCTTTGCATTGAGGGCTATCTGAAAACGGCTGTGGCGCTGAAGTTGCCTGTGAATGTGGAGTTGGTGGCATGTGAAACCCGCATGTGGAGCATTCGTTTGTGTGGGATGCTCAGCAAGCTTCATTTCAGTCCTAGGCACACAAAGGGCACTAAGCATAGAGTGTGAAAACTGAGTTTCCTTGAGAGCTGCTTGGAAGCCTGATGGTGTGTGAAGTTAGTGAGCCAAATGGAGTTGTTCTCCCACAAGAACCACTCGGCTGATCCTTCTTCAATATGCCCTTCACCAACATGCAGTGTTTCCTTGATTGAATTAGCTCTCACAAAAATATTTGCGTCTAGAGCCTTTGCATTGAGGGCTATCTGAAAACGGCTGTGGCGCTGAAGTTGCCTGTGAATGTGGAGTTGGTGGCATGTGAAACCCGCATGTGGAGCATTCGTTTGTGTGGGATGCTCACCAAGCTTCATTTCAGTCCTAGGCACACAAAGGGCACTAAGCATAGAGTGTGAAAACTGAGTTTCCTTGAGAGCTGCTTGGAAGCCTGATGGTGTGTGAAGTTAGTGAGCCAAATGGAGTTGTTCTCCCACAAGAACCACTCGGCTGATCCTTCTTCAATATGCCCTTCACCAACATGCAGTGTTTCCTTGATTGAATTAGCTCTCACACCAATATTTGCGTCTAGAGCCTTTGCATTGAGGGCTATCTGAAAACGGCTGTGGCGCTGAAGTTGCCTGTGAATGTGGAGTTGGTGGCATGTGAAACCCGCATGTGGAGCATTCGTTTCTGTGTGATGCTCACAAAGCTTCATTTCAGTCCTAGGCACTCAAAGGGCACTAAGCATAGAGTGTGAAAACTGAGTTTCCTTGAGAGCTGCTTGGAAGCCTGATGGTGTGTGAAGTTAGTGAGCCAAATGGAGTTGTTCTCCCACAAGACCACTCGGCTGATCCTTCTTCAATATGCCCTTCACCAACATGCAGTGTTTCCTTGATTGAATTAGCTCTCACATCAATATTTGCGTCTAGAGCCTTTGCATTGAGGGCTATCTGAAAACGGCTGTGGCGCTGAAGTTGCCTGTGAATGTGGAGTTGGTGGCATGTGAAACCCGCATGCGGAGCATTTGTTTGTGTGGGATGCTCTACTAGATTCATTCCTAGATAATTCACTCAAAGGGCACTAAGCATAGAGTGTGAAAACTGAGTTTCCTTGAGAGCTGCTTGGAAGCCTGATGGTGTGTGAAGTTAGTGAGCCAAATGGAGTTGTTCTCCCACAAGAACCACTCGGCTGATCCTTCTTCAATATGCCCTTCACCAACATGCAGTGTTTCCTTGATTGAATTAGCTCTCACAAAAATATTTGCGTCTAGAGCCTTTGCATTGAGGGCTATCTGAAAACGGCTGTGGCGCTGAAGTTGCCTGAGAATGTGGAGTTGGTGGCATGTGAAACCCGCATGTGGAGCATTCTTTTGTGTGGCATGCTCTACTAGGTTCATTCCTAGATAATGCACTCAAAGGGCACTAAGCATAGAGTGTGAAAACTGAGTTTCCTTGAGAGCTGCTTGGAAGCCTGATGGTGTGTGAAGTTAGTGAGCCAAATGGAGTTGTTCTCCCACAAGAACCACTCGGCTGATCCTTCTTCAATATGCCCTTCACCAACATGCAGTGTTTCCTTGATTGAATTAGCTCTCACACCAATATTTGCGTCTAGAGCCTTTGCATTGAGGGCTATCTGAAAACGGCTGTGGCGCTGAAGTTGCCTGTGAATGTGGAGTTGGTGGCATGTGAAACCCGCATGTGGAGCATTCGTTTGTGTGGGATGCTCTACCAGGTTCATTCCTAGATAATGCACTCAAAGGGCACTAAGCATAGAGTGTGAAAACTGAGTTTCCTTGAGAGCTGCTTGGAAGCCTGATGGTGTGTGAAGTTAGTGAGCCAAATGGAGTTGTTCTCCCACAAGAACCACTTGGCTAATCCTTCTTCAATATGCCCTTCACCAACATGCAGTGTTTCCTTGATTGAATTAGCTCTCACACAAATATTTGCGTCTAGAGCCTTTGCATTGAGGGCTATCTGAAAACGGCTGTGGCGCTGAAGTTGCCTGTGAATGTGGAGTTGGTGGCATGTGAAACACGCACGTGGAGCATTCGTTTGTGTGGGATGCTCTACTAGGTTCATTCCTAGATAATGCACTAAAAGGGCACTAAGCATAGAGTGTGAAAACTGAGTTTCCATGTGAGATGCTTGGAAGCCTGATGGTGTGTGAAGTTAGTGAGCCAAATGGAGTTGTTCTCCCACAAGATCCATTCAGCTGATCCTTCTTCAATATGCCCTTCACCAACATGCAGTGTTTCCTTGATTGTATTAGCTCTCACACCAATATTTGCGTCTAGAGCCTTTGCATTGAGGGCTATCTGAAAATGGCTGGGGCACTGAAGTTGCCTGAGAATGTGGAGTTGGTGGCATGTGAAACCTGCATGTGGAGCATTCGTTTGTGTGGGATGCTCTACCAAGCTTCATTCCTAGATAATGCACTCAAAGGGCACTAAGCATAGAGTGTGAAAACTGAGTTTCCTTGAGAGCTGCTTGGAAGCCTGATGGTGTGTGAAGTTAGTGAGCCAAATGGAGTTGTTCTCCCACAAGAACCACTCGGCTGATCCTTCTTCAATATGCCCTTCACCAACATGCAGTGTTTCCTTGATTGAATTAGCTCTCACACCAATATTTGCATCTAGAGCCTTTGCATTGAGGGCTATCTGAAAACGGCTGTGGCGCTGAAGTTGCCTGTGAATGTGGAGTTGGTGGCATGTGAAACCCGCATGTGGAGCATTCGTTTGTGTGGGATGCTCAGCAAGCTTCATTTCAGTCCTAGGCACACAAAGGGCACTAAGCATAGAGTGTGAAAACTGAGTTTCCTTGAGAGCTGCTTGGAAACCTGATGGTGTGTGAAGTTAGTGAGCCAAATGGAGTTGTTCTCCCACAAGAACCACTCGGCTGATCCTTCTTCAATATGCCCTTCACCAACATGCAGTGTTTCCTTGATTGAATTAGCTCTCACACCAATATTTGCATCTAGAGCCTTTGCATTGAGGGCTATCTGAAAACGGCTGTGGCGCTGAAGTTGCCTGTGAATGTGGAGTTGGTGGCATGTGAAACCCGCATGTGGAGCATTCGTTTGTATGGGATGCTCAGCAAGCTTCATTTCAGTCCTAGGCACTCAAAGGGCACTAAGCATAGAGTGTGAAAACTGAGTTTCCTTGAGAGCTGCTTGGAAGCCTGATGGTGTGTGAAGTTAGTGAGCCAAATGGAGTTGTTCTCCCACAAGAACCACTCGGCTAATCCTTCTTCAATATGCCCTTCACCAACATGCAGTGTTTCCTTGATTGAATTAGCTCTCACACCAATATTTGCGTCTAGAGCCTTTGCATTGAGGGCTATCTGAAAACGGCTGTGGCGCTGAAGTTGCCTGTGAATGTGGAGTTGGTGGCATGTGAAACACGCACGTGGAGCATTCGTTTGTGTGGGATGCTCTACTAGGTTCATTCCTAGATAATGCACTAAAAGGGCACTAAGCATAGAGTGTGAAAACTGAGTTTCCATGTGAGATGCTTGGAAGCCTGATGGTGTGTGAAGTTAGTGAGCCAAATGGAGTTGTTCTCCCACAAGATCCATTCGGCTGATCCTTCTTCAATATGCCCTTCACCAACATGCAGTGTTTCCTTGATTGTATTAGCTCTCACACCAATATTTGCGTCTAGAGCCTTTGCATTGAGGGCTATCTGAAAATGGCTGGGGCACTGAAGTTGCCTGAGAATGTGGAGTTGGTGGCATGTGAAACCTGCATGTGGAGCATTCGTTTGTGTGGGATGCTCTACCAAGCTTCATTCCTAGATAATGCACTCAAAGGGCACTAAGCATAGAGTGTGAAAACTGAGTTTCCTTGAGAGCTGCTTGGAAGCCTGATGGTGTGTGAAGTTAGTGAGCCAAATGGAGTTGTTCTCCCACAAGAACCACTCGGCTGATCCTTCTTCAATATGCCCTTCACCAACATGCAGTGTTTCCTTGATTGAATTAGCTCTCACACCAATATTTGCATCTAGAGCCTTTGCATTGAGGGCTATCTGAAAACGGCTGTGGCGCTGAAGTTGCCTGTGAATGTGGAGTTGGTGGCATGTGAAACCCGCATGTGGAGCATTCGTTTGTGTGGGATGCTAAGCAAGCTTCATTTCAGTCCTAGGCACACAAAGGGCACTAAGCATAGAGTGTGAAAACTGAGTTTCCTTGAGAGCTGCTTGGAAACCTGATGGTGTGTGAAGTTAGTGAGCCAAATGGAGTTGTTCTCCCACAAGAACCACTCGGCTGATCCTTCTTCAATATGCCCTTCACCAACATGCAGTGTTTCCTTGATTGAATTAGCTCTCACACCAATATTTGCATCTAGAGCCTTTGCATTGAGGGCTATCTGAAAACGGCTGTGGCGCTGAAGTTGCCTGTGAATGTGGAGTTGGTGGCATGTGAAACCCGCATGTGGAGCATTCGTTTGTATGGGATGCTCAGCAAGCTTCATTTCAGTCCTAGGCACTCAAAGGGCACTAAGCATAGAGTGTGAAAACTGAGTTTCCTTGAGAGCTGCTTGGAAGCCTGATGGTGTGTGAAGTTAGTGAGCCAAATGGAGTTGTTCTCCCACAAGAACCACTCGGCTAATCCTTCTTCAATATGCCCTTCACCAACATGCAGTGTTTCCTTGATTGAATTAGCTCTCACACCAATATTTGCGTCTAGAGCCTTTGCATTGAGGGCTATCTGAAAACGGCTGTGGCGCTGAAGTTGCCTGTGAATGTGGAGTTGGTGGCATGTGAAACCCGCATGTGGAGCATTCGTTTGTGTGGGATGCTAAGCAAGCTTCATTTCAGTCCTAGGCACACAAAGGGCACTAAGCATAGAGTGTGAAAACTGAGTTTCCTTGAGAGCTGCTTTGAAACATGATGGTGTGTGAAGTTAGTGAGCCAAATGGAGTTGTTCTCCCACAAGAACCACTCGGCTGATCCTTCTTCAATATGCCCTTCACCAACATGCAGTGTTTCCTTGATTGAATTAGCTCTCACACCAATATTTGCGTCTAGAGCCTTTGCATTGAGGGCTATCTGAAAACGGCTGTGGCACTGAAGTTGCCTGTGAATGTGGAGTTGGTGGCATGTGAAACCCGCATGTGGAGCATTCGTTTGTGTGGGATGCTCACAAAGCTTCATTTCAGTCCTAGGCACTCAAAGGGCACTAAGCATAGAGTGTGAAAACTGAGTTTCCTTGAGAGCTGCTTGGAAGCCTGATGGTGTGTGAAGTTAGTGAGCCAAATGGAGTTGTTCTCCCACAAGAACCACTCGGCTGATCCTTCTTCAATATGCCCTTCACCAACATGCAGTGTTTCCTTGATTGAATTAGCTCTCACATCAATATTTGCGTCTAGAGCCTTTGCATTGAGGGCTATCTGAAAACGGCTGTGGCGCTGAAGTTGCCTGTGAATGTGGAGTTGGTGGCATGTGAAACCCGCATGCGGAGCATTCGTTTGTGTGGGATGCTCTACTAGATTCATTCCTAGATAATTCACTCAAAGGGCACTAAGCATAGAGTGTGAAAACTGAGTTTCCTTGAGAGCTGCTTGGAAGCCTGATGGTGTGTGAAGTTAGTGAGCCAAATGGAGTTGTTCTCCCACAAGAACCACTCGGCTGATCCTTCTTCAATATGCCCTTCACCAACATGCAGTGTTTCCTTGATTGAATTAGCTCTCACACCAATATTTGCGTCTAGAGCCTTTGCATTGAGGGCTATCTGAAAACGGCTGTGGCACTGAAGTTTCCTGTGAATGTGGAGTTGGTGGCATGTGAAACCCGCATGTGGAGCATTCTTTTGTGTGGGATGCTCTACCAGGTTCATTCCTAGATAATGCACTCAAAGGGCACTAAGCATAGAGTGTGAAAATTGAATTTCCTTGAGAGCTGCTTGGAAGCCTGATGGTGTGTGAAGTTAGTGAGCCAAATGGAGTTGTTCTCCCACAAGAACCACTCGGCTAATCCTTCTTCAATATGCCCTTCACCAACATGCAGTGTTTCCTTGATTGAATTAGCTCTCACACCAATATTTGCGTCTAGAGCCTTTGCATTGAGGGCTATCTGAAAACGGCTGTGGCGCTGAAGTTGCCTGTGAATGTGGAGTTGGTGGCATGTGAAACCCGCATGTGGAGCATTCGTTTGTGTGGGATGCTCACCAAGCTTCATTTCAGTCCTAGGCACACAAAGGGCACTAAGCATAGAGTGTGAAAACTGAGTTTCCATGAGAGCTGCTTGGAAGCCTGATGGTGTGTGAAGTTAGTGAGCCAAATGGAGTTGTTCTCCCACAAGAACCACTCGGCTGATCCTTCTTCAATATGCCCTTCACCAACATGCAGTGTTTCCTTGATTGAATTAGCTCTCACACCAATATTTGCGTCTAGAGCCTTTGCATTGAGGGCTATCTGAAAACGGCTGTGGCGCTGAAGTTGCCTGTGAATGTGGAGTTGGTGGCATGTGAAACACGCATGTGGAGCATTCGTTTGTGTGGGATGCTCACCAAGCTTCATTTCAGTCCTAGGCACACAAAGGGCACTAAGCATAGAGTGTGAAAACTGAGTTTCCTTGAGAGCTGCTTGGAAGCCTGATGGTGTGTGAAGTTAGTGAGCCAAATGGAGTTGTTCTCCCACAAGAACCACTCGGCTGATCCTTCTTCAATATGCCCTTCACCAACATGCAGTGTTTCCTTGATTGAATTAGCTCTCACACCAATATTTGCGTCTAGAGCCTTTGCATTGAGGGCTATCTGAAAACGGCTGTGGCGCTGAAGTTGCCTGTGAATGTGGAGTTGGTGGCATGTGAAACCCGCATGTGGAGCATTCGTTTGTGTGGGATGCTCACAAAGCATCATTTCAGTCCTAGGCACTCAAAGGGCACTAAGCATAGAGTGTGAAAACTGAGTTTCCTTGAGAGCTGCTTGGAAGCCTGATGGTGTGTGAAGTTAGTGAGCCAAATGGAGTTGTTCTCCCACAAGAACCACTCGGCTGATCCTTCTTCAATATGCCCTTCACCAACATGCAGTGTTTCCTTGATTGAATTAGCTCTCACATCAATATTTGCGTCTAGAGCCTTTGCATTGAGGGCTATCTGAAAACGGCTGTGGCGCTGAAGTTGCCTGTGAATGTGGAGTTGGTGGCATGTGAAACCCGCATGCGGAGCATTTGTTTGTGTGGGATGCTCTACTAGATTCATTCCTAGATAATTCACTCAAAGGGCACTAAGCATAGAGTGTGAAAACTGAGTTTCCTTGAGAGCTGCTTGGAAGCCTGATGGTGTGTGAAGTTAGTGAGCCAAATGGAGTTGTTCTCCCACAAGAACCACTCGGCTGATCCTTCTTCAATGTGCCCTTCACCAACATGCAGTGTTTCCTTGATTGAATTAGCTCTCACAAAAATATTTGCGTCTAGAGCCTTTGCATTGAGGGCTATCTGAAAACGGCTGTGGCGCTGAAGTTGCCTGAGAATGTGGAGTTGGTGGCATGTGAAACCCGCATGTGGAGCATTCTTTTGTGTGGGATGCTCTACTAGGTTCATTCCTAGATAATGCACTCAAAGGGCACTAAGCATAGAGTGTGAAAACTGAGTTTCCTTGAGAGCTGCTTGGAAGCCTGATGGTGTGTGAAGTTAGTGAGCCAAATGGAGTTGTTCTCCCACAAGAACCACTCGGCTGATCCTTCTTCAATATGCCCTTCACCAACATGCAGTGTTTCCTTGATTGTATTAGCTCTCACACCAATATTTGCGTCTAGAGCCTTTGCATTGAGGGCTATCTGAAAACGGCTGTGGCGCTGAAGTTGCCTGTGAATGTGGAGTTGGTGGCATGTGAAACCCGCATGTGGAGCATTCGTTTGTGTGGGATGCTCAGCAAGCTTCATTTCAGTCCTAGGCACACAAAGGGCACTAAGCATAGAGTGTGAAAACTGAGTTTCCTTGAGAGCTGCTTGGAAACCTGATGGTGTGTGAAGTTAGTGAGCCAAATGGAGTTGTTCTCCCACAAGAACCACTCGGCTGATCCTTCTTCAATATGCCCTTCACCAACATGCAGTGTTTCCTTGATTGAATTAGCTCTCACACCAATATTTGCGTCTAGAGCCTTTGCATTGAGGGCTATCTGAAAACGGCTGTGGCACTGAAGTTGCCTGTGAATGTGGAGTTGGTGGCATGTGAAACCCGCATGTGGAGCATTCGTTTGTGTGGGATGCTCTACCAGGTTCCTTCCTAGATAATGCACTCAAAGGGCACTAAGCATAGAGTGTGAAAACTGAGTTTCCATGAGAGCTGCTTGGAAGCCTGATGGTGTGTGAAGTTAGAGCGCCAAATGGAGTTGTTCTCCCACAAGATCCACTCGACTTATCCTACTTCAATATGCCCTTCACCAACATGCAGTGTTTCCTTGATTGAATTAGCTCTCACACCAATATTTGCGTCTAGAGCCTTTGCATTGAGGGCTATCTGAAAACGGCTGTGGCGCTGAAGTTGCCTGTGAATGTGGAGTTGGTGGCATGTGAAACCCGCATGTGGAGCATTCTTTTGTGTGGGATGCTCTACTAGGTTCATTCCTAGATAATGCACTCAAAGGGCACTAAGCATAGAGTGTGAAAACTGAGTTTCCTTGAGAGCTGCTTGGAAGCCTGATGGTGTGTGAAGTTAGTGAGCCAAATGGAGTTGTTCTCCCACAAGAACCACTCGGCTGATCCTTCTTCAATATGCCCTTCACCAACATGCAGTGTTTCCTTGATTGAATTAGCTCTCACACCAATATTTGCGTCTAGAGCCTTAGCATTGAGGGCTATCTGAAAACGGCTGTGGCGCTGAAGTTGCCTGTGAATGTGGAGTTGGTGGCATGTGAAACCCGCACGTGCAGCATTCGTTTGTGTGGGATACTCTACTAGGTTCATTCCTAGATAATGCACTCAAAGGGCACTAAGCATAGAGTGTGAAAACTGAGTTTCCTTGAGAGCTGCTTGGAAGCCTGATGGTGTGTGAAGTTAGTGAGCCAAATGGAGTTGTTCTCCCACAAGAACCACTCGGCTGATCCTTCTTCAATATGCCCTTCACCAACATGCAGTGTTTCCTTGATTGAATTAGCTCTCACACCAATATTTGCGTCTAGAGCCTTTGCATTGAGGGCTATCTGAAAATGGCTTTGGCGCTGAAGTTGCCTGTGAATGTGGAGTTGGTGGCATGTGAAACCCGCACGTGGAGCATTCTTTTGTGTTGGATGCTCTACTAGGTTCATTCCTAGATAATGCAGTGAAAGGGCACTAAGCATAGAGTGTGAAAACTGAGTTTCCTTGAGAGCTGCTTGGAAGCCTGATGGTGTGTGAAGTTAGTGAGCCAAATGGAGTTGTTCTCCCACAAGAATCACTCGGCTGATCCTTCTTCAATATGCCCTTCACCAACATGCAGTGTTTCCTTGATTGAATTAGCTCTCACACCAATATTTGCGTCTAGAGCCTTTGCATTGAGGGCTATCTGAAAACGGCTGTGGCGCTGAAGTTGCCTGAGAATGTGGAGTTGGTGGCATGTGAAACCCGCATGTGGAGCATTGGTTTGTGTGGGATGCTCTACCAGGTTCATTCCTAGATAATGCACTCAAAGGGCACTAAGCATAGAGTGTGAAAACTGAGTTTCCTTGAGAGCTGCTTGGAAGCCTGATGGTGTGTGAAGTTAGTGAGCCAAATGGAGTTGTTCTCTAACAAGATCCATTCGGCTGATCCTTCTTCAATATGCCCTTCACCAACATGCAGTGTTTCCTTGATTGAATTGGCTCTCACACCAATATTTGCGTCTAGAGCCTTTGCATTGAGGGCTATCTGAAAACGGCTGTGGCGCTGAAGTTGCCTGTGAATGTGGAGTTGGTGGCATGTGAAACCCGCATGTGGAGCATTCGTTTGTGTGGGATCCTCACCAAGCCTCATTTCAGTCCTAGGCACACAAAGGGCACTAAGCATAGAGTGTGAAAACTGAGTTTCCTTGAGAGCTGCTTGGAAGCCTGATGGTGTGTGAAGTTAGTGAGCCAAATGGAGTTGTTCTCCCACAAGAACCACTCGGCTGATCCTTCTTCAATATGCCCTTCACCAACATGCAGTGTTTCCTTGATTGAATTAGCTCTCACACCAATATTTGCGTCTAGAGCCTTTGCATTGAGGGCTATCTGAAAACGGCTGTGGCGCTGAAGTTGCCTGAGAATGTGGAGTTGGTGGCATGTGAAACCCGCATGTGGAGCATTCGTTTGTGTGGGATGCTCTACCAGATTCATTCCTAGATAATGCACTCAAAGGGCATTAAGCATAGAGTGTGAAAACTGAGTTTCCTTGAGAGCTGCTTGGAAGCCTGATGGTGTGTGAAGTTAGTGAGCCAAATGGAGTTGTTCTCCCACAAGAACCACTCGGCTGATCCTTCTTCAATATGCCCTTCACCAACATGCAGTGTTTCCTTGATTGAATTAGTTCTCACACCAGTATTTGGGCCTAGAGCCTTTGCATTGAGGGCTCTGAAAACGGCTGTGGCGCTGCAGTTGCCTGTGAATGTGGAGTTGGTGGCATGTGAAACCCGCATGTGGAGCATTCGTTTGTGTGGGATGCTCACCAAGCTTCATTTCAGTCCTAGGCACTCAAAGGGCACTAAGCATAGAGTGTGAAAACTGAGTTTCCATGTGAGATGCTTGGAAGCCTGATGGTGTGTGAAGTTAGTGAGCCAAATGGAGTTGTTCTCCCACAAGATCCATTCGGCTGATCCTTCTTCAATATGCCCTTCACCAACATGCAGTGTTTCCTTGATTGAATTAGCTCTCACACCAATATTTGCGTCTAGAGCCTTTGCATTGAGGGCTATCTGAAAACGGCTGTGGCGCTGAATTTGCCTGAGAATGTGGAGTTGGTGGCATGTGAAACCCGCATGTGGAGCATTCGTTTGTGTGGGATGCTCACAAAGCTTCATTTCAGTCCTAGGCACACAAAGGGCACTAAGCATAGAGTGTGAAAACTGAGTTTCCTTGAGAGCTGCTTGGAAGCCTGATGGTGTGTGAAGTTAGTGAGCCAAATGGAGTTGTTCTCCCACAAGAACCACTCGGCTGATCCTTCTTCAATATGCCCTTCACCAACATGCAGTGTTTCCTTGATTGAATTAGCTCTCACACCAATATTTGCGTCTAGAGCCTTTGCATTGAGGGCTATCTGAAAACGGCTGTGGCGCTGAAGTTGCCTGTGAATGTGGAGTTGGTGGCATGTGAAACCCGCATGCGGAGCATTCGTTTGTGTGGGATGCTCTACCAGGTTCATTCCTAGATAATTCACTCAAAGGGCACTAAGCATAGAGTGTGAAAACTGAGTTTCCTTGAGAGCTGCTTGGAAGCCTGATGGTGTGTGAAGTTAGTGAGCCAAATGGAGTTGTTCTCCCACAAGAACCACTCGGCTGATCCTTCTTCAATATGCCCTTCACCAACATGCAGTGTTTCCTTGATTGAATTAGCTCTCACAAAAATATTTGCGTCTAGAGCCTTTGCATTGAGGGCTATCTGAAAACGGCTGTGGCGCTGAAGTTGCCTGTGAATGTGGAGTTGGTGGCATGTGAAACCCGCATGTGGAGCATTCTTTTGTGTGGGATGCTCTACTAGGTTCATTCCTAGATAATGCACTCAAAGGGCACTAAGCATAGAGTGTGAAAACTGAGTTTCCTTGAGAGCTGCTTGGAAGCCTGATGGTGTGTGAAGTTAGTGAGCCAAATGGAGTTGTTCTCCCACAAGAACCACTCGGCTGATCCTTCTTCAATATGCCCTTCACCAACATGCAGTGTTTCCTTGATTGAATTAGCTCTCACACAAATATTTGCGTCTAGAGCCTTTGCATTGAGGGCTATCTGAAAACGGCTGTGGCGCTGAAGTTGCCTGTGAATGTGGAGTTGGTGGCATGTGAAACCCGCATGTGGAGCCTTCGTTTGTGTGGGATGCTCTACCAGGTTCATTCCTAGATAATGCACTCAAAGGGCACTAAGCATAGAGTGTGAAAACTGAGTTTCCTTGAGAGCTGCTTGGAAGCCTGATGGTGTGTGAAGTTAGTGAGCCAAATGGAGTTGTTCTCCCACAAGAACCACTTGGCTAATCCTTCTTCAATATGCCCTTCACCAACATGCAGTGTTTCCTTGATTGAATTAGCTCTCACACCAATATTTGCGTCTAGAGCCTTTGCATTGAGGGCTATCTGAAAACGGCTGTGGCACTGAAGTTGCCTGTGAATGTGGAGTTGGTGGCATGTGAAACACGCACGTGGAGCATTCGTTTGTGTGGGATGCTCTACTAGGTTCATTCCTAGATAATGCACTCAAAGGGCACTAAGCATAGAGTGTGAAAACTGAGTTTCCATGTGAGATGCTTGGAAGCCTGATAGTGTGTGAAGTTAGTGAGCCAAATGGAGTTGTTCTCCCACAAGATCCATTCGGCTGATCCTTCTTCAATATGCCCTTCACCAACATGCAGTGTTTCCTTGATTGAATTAGCTCTCACACCAATATTTGCGTCTAGAGCCTTTGCATTGAGGGCTATCTGAAAACGGCTGTGGCGCTGAATTTGCCTGAGAATGTGGAGTTGGTGGCATGTGAAACCTGCATGTGGAGCATTCGTTTGTGTGGGATGCTCACCAAGCTTCATTTCAGTCCTAGGCACTCAAAGGGCACTAAGCATAGAGTGTGAAAACTGAGTTTCCTTGAGAGCTGCTTGGAAGCCTGATGGTGTGTGAAGTTAGTGAGCCAAATGGAGTTGTTCTCCCACAAGAACCACTCGGCTGATCCTTCTTCAATATGCCCTTCACCAACATGCAGTGTTTCCTTGATTGTATTAGCTCTCACACCAATATTTGCGTCTAGAGCCTTTGCATTGAGGGCTATCTGAAAATGGCTGTGGCACTGAAGTTGCCTGAGAATGTGGAGTTGGTGGCATGTGAAACCTGCATGTGGAGCATTCGTTTGTGTGGGATGCTCTACCAAGCTTCATTCCTAGATAATGCACTCAAAGGGCACTAAGCATAGAGTGTGAAAACTGAGTTTCCTTGAGAGCTGCTTGGAAGCCTGATGGTGTGTGAAGTTAGTGAGCCAAATGGAGTTGTTCTCCCACAAGAACCACTCGGCTGATCCTTCTTCAATATGCCCTTCACCAACATGCAGTGTTTCCTTGATTGAATTAGCTCTCACACCAATATTTGCATCTAGAGCCTTTGCATTGAGGGCTATCTGAAAACGGCTGTGGCGCTGAAGTTGCCTGTGAATGTGGAGTTGGTGGCATGTGAAACCCGCATGTGGAGCATTCGTTTGTGTGGGATGCTAAGCAAGCTTCATTTCAGTCCTAGGCACACAAAGGGCACTAAGCATAGAGTGTGAAAACTGAGTTTCCTTGAGAGCTGCTTGGAAACCTGATGGTGTGTGAAGTTAGTGAGCCAAATGGAGTTGTTCTCCCACAAGAACCACTCGGCTGATCCTTCTTCAATATGCCCTTCACCAACATGCAGTGTTTCCTTGATTGAATTAGCTCTCACACCAATATTTGCATCTAGAGCCTTTGCATTGAGGGCTATCTGAAAACGGCTGTGGCGCTGAAGTTGCCTGTGAATGTGGAGTTGGTGGCATGTGAAACCCGCATGTGGAGCATTCGTTTGTATGGGATGCTCAGCAAGCTTCATTTCAGTCCTAGGCACTCAAAGGGCACTAAGCCTAGAGTGTGAAAACTGAGTTTCCTTGAGAGCTGCTTGGAAGCCTGATGGTGTGTGAAGTTAGTGAGCCAAATGGAGTTGTTCTCCCAAAGAACCACTCGGCTAATCCTTCTTCAATATGCCCTTCAAAAACATGCAGTGTTTCCTTGATTGAATTAGCTCTCACACCAATATTTGCGTCTAGAGCCTTTGCATTGAGGGCTATCTGAAAACGGCTGTGGCGCTGAAGTTGCCTGTGAATGTGGAGTTGGTGGCATGTGAAACCCGCATGTGGAGCATTCGTTTGTGTGGGATGCTCACCAAGCTTCATTTCAGTCCTAGGCACACAAAGGGCACTAAGCATAGAGTGTGAAAACTGAGTTTCCTTGAGAGCTGCTTTGAAACCTGATGGTGTGTGAAGTTAGTGAGCCAAATGGAGTTGTTCTCCCACAAGAACCACTCGGCTGATCCTTCTTCAATATGCCCTTCACCAACATGCAGTGTTTCCTTGATTGAATTAGCTCTCACACCAATATTTGCGTCTAGAGCCTTTGCATTGAGGGCTATCTGAAAACGGCTGTGGCGCTGAAGTTGCCTGTGAATGTGGAGTTGTTGGCATGTGAAACCCGCATGTGGAGCATTCGTTTGTGTGGGATGCTCACAAAGCTTCATTTCAGTCCTAGGCACTCAAAGGGCACTAAGCATAGAGTGTGAAAACTGAGTTTCCTTGAGAGCTGCTTGGAAGCCTGATGGTGTGTGAAGTTAGTGAGCCAAATGGAGTTGTTCTCCCACAAGAACCACTCGGCTGATCCTTCTTCAATATGCCCTTCACCAACATGCAGTGTTTCCTTGATTGAATTAGCTCTCACATCAATATTTGCGTCTAGAGCCTTTGCATTGAGGGCTATCTGAAAATGGCTTTGGCGCTGAAGTTGCCTGAGAATGTGGAGTTGGTGGCATGTGAAACCCGCATGTGGAGCATTCTTTTGTGTGGGATGCTCTACTAGGTTCATTCCTAGATAATGCACTCAAAGGGCACTAAGCATAGAGTGTGAAAACTGAGTTTCCTTGAGAGCTGCTTGGAAGCCTGATGGTGTGTGAAGTTAGTGAGCCAAATGGAGTTGTTCTCCCACAAGAACCACTCGGCTGATCCTTCTTCAATATGCCCTTCACCAACATGCAGTGTTTCCTTGATTGAATTAGCTCTCACACCAATATTTGCGTCTAGAGCCTTTGCATTGAGGGCTATCTGAAAACGGCTGTGGCGCTGAAGTTGCCTGTGAATGTGGAGTTGGTGGCATGTGAAACCCGCATGTGGAGCCTTCGTTTGTGTGGGATGCTCTACCAGGTTCATTCCTAGATAATGCACTCAAAGGGCACTAAGCATAGAGTGTGAAAACTGAGTTTCCTTGAGAGCTGCTTGGAAGCCTGATGGTGTGTGAAGTTAGTGAGCCAAATGGAGTTGTTCTCCCACAAGAACCACTTGGCTAATCCTTCTTCAATATGCCCTTCACCAACATGCAGTGTTTCCTTGATTGAATTAGCTCTCACACCAATATTTGCGTCTAGAGCCTTTGCATTGAGGGCTATCTGAAAACGGCTGTGGCGCTGAAGTTGCCTGTGAATGTGGAGTTGGTGGCATGTGAAACACGCACGTGGAGCATTCGTTTGTGTGGGATGCTCTACTAGGTTCATTCCTAGATAATGCACTCAAAGGGCACTAAGCATAGAGTGTGAAAACTGAGTTTCCATGTGAGATGCTTGGAAGCCTGATGGTGTGTGAAGTTAGTGAGCCAAATGGAGTTGTTCTCCCACAAGATCCATTCGGCTGATCCTTCTTCAATATGCCCTTCACCAACATGCAGTGTTTCCTTGATTGAATTAGCTCTCACACCAATATTTGCGTCTAGAGCCTTTGCATTGAGGGCTATCTGAAAACGGCTGTGGCGCTGAATTTGCCTGAGAATGTGGAGTTGGTGGCATGTGAAACCCGCATGTGGAGCATTCGTTTGTGTGGGATGCTAAGCAAGCTTCATTTCAGTCCTAGGCACACAAAGGGCACTAAGCATAGAGTGTGAAAACTGAGTTTCCTTGAGAGCTGCTTGGAAGCCTGATGGTGTGTGAAGTTAGTGAGCCAAATGGAGTTGTTCTCCCACAAGAACCACTCGGCTGATCCTTCTTCAATATGCCCTTCACCAACATGCAGTGTTTCCTTGATTGAATTAGCTCTCACACCAATATTTGCGTCTAGAGCCTTTGCATTGAGGGCTATCTGAAAATGGCTGTGGCACTGAAGTTGCCTGAGAATGTGGAGTTGGTGGCATGTGAAACCTGCATGCGGAGCATTCGTTTGTGTGGGATGCTCTACCAAGCTTCATTCCTAGATAATGCACTCAAAGGGCACTAAGCATAGAGTGTGAAAACTGAGTTTCCTTGAGAGCTGCTTGGAAGCCTGATGGTGTGTGAAGTTAGTGAGCCAAATGGAGTTGTTCTCCCACAAGAACCACTCGGCTGATCCTTCTTCAATATGCCCTTCACCAACATGCAGTGTTTCCTTGATTGAATTAGCTCTCACACCAATATTTGCATCTAGAGCCTTTGCATTGAGGGCTATCTGAAAACGGCTGTGGCGCTGAAGTTGCCTGTGAATGTGGAGTTGGTGGCATGTGAAACCCGCATGTGGAGCATTCGTTTGTGTGGGATGCTAAGCAAGCTTCATTTCAGTCCTAGGCACACAAAGGGCACTAAGCATAGAGTGTGAAAACTGAGTTTCCTTGAGAGCTGCTTGGAAACCTGATGGTGTGTGAAGTTAGTGAGCCAAATGGAGTTGTTCTCCCACAAGAACCACTCGGCTGATCCTTCTTCAATATGCCCTTCACCAACATGCAGTGTTTCCTTGATTGAATTAGCTCTCACACCAATATTTGCATCTAGAGCCTTTGCATTGAGGGCTATCTGAAAACGGCTGTGGCGCTGAAGTTGCCTGTGAATGTGGAGTTGGTGGCATGTGAAACCCGCATGTGGAGCATTCGTTTGTATGGGATGCTCAGCAAGCTTCATTTCAGTCCTAGGCACTCAAAGGGCACTAAGCATAGAGTGTGAAAACTGAGTTTCCTTGAGAGCTGCTTGGAAGCCTGATGGTGTGTGAAGTTAGTGAGCCAAATGGAGTTGTTCTCCCACAAGAACCACTCGGCTAATCCTTCTTCAATATGCCCTTCAAAAACATGCAGTGTTTCCTTGATTGAATTAGCTCTCACACCAATATTTGCGTCTAGAGCCTTTGCATTGAGGGCTATCTGAAAACGGCTGTGGCGCTGAAGTTGCCTGTGAATGTGGAGTTGGTGGCATGTGAAACCCGCATGTGGAGCATTCGTTTGTGTGGGATGCTCACCAAGCTTCATTTCAGTCCTAGGCACACAAAGGGCACTAAGCATAGAGTGTGAAAACTGAGTTTCCTTGAGAGCTGCTTTGAAACCTGATGGTGTGTGAAGTTAGTGAGCCAAATGGAGTTGTTCTCCCACAAGAACCACTCGGCTGATCCTTCTTCAATATGCCCTTCACCAACATGCAGTGTTTCCTTGATTGAATTAGCTCTCACACCAATATTTGCGTCTAGAGCCTTTGCATTGAGGGCTATCTGAAAACGGCTGTGGCGCTGAAGTTGCCTGTGAATGTGGAGTTGGTGGCATGTGAAACCCGCATGTGGAGCATTCGTTTGTGTGGGATGCTCACAAAGCTTCATTTCAGTCCTAGGCACTCAAAGGGCACTAAGCATAGAGTGTGAAAACTGAGTTTCCTTGAGAGCTGCTTGGAAGCCTGATGGTGTGTGAAGTTAGTGAGCCAAATGGAGTTGTTCTCCCACAAGAACCACTCGGCTGATCCTTCTTCAATATGCCCTTCACCAACATGCAGTGTTTCCTTGATTGAATTAGCTCTCACATCAATATTTGCGTCTAGAGCCTTTGCATTGAGGGCTATCTGAAAACGGCTGTGGCGCTGAAGTTGCCTGTGAATGTGGAGTTGGTGGCATGTGAAACCCGCATGCGGAGCATTCGTTTGTGTGGGATGCTCTACTAGATTCATTCCTAGATAATTCACTCAAAGGGCACTAAGCATAGAGTGTGAAAACTGAGTTTCCTTGAGAGCTGCTTGGAAGCCTGATGGTGTGTGAAGTTAGTGAGCCAAATGGAGTTGTTCTCCCACAAGAACCACTCGGCTGATCCTTCTTCAATATGCCCTTCACCAACATGCAGTGTTTCCTTGATTGAATTAGCTCTCACACCAATATTTGCGTCTAGAGCCTTTGCATTGAGGGCTATCTGAAAACGGCTGTGGCGCTGAAGTTGCCTGTGAATGTGGAGTTGGTGGCATGTGAAACCCGCATGTGGAGCATTCTTTTGTGTGGGATGCTCTACCAGGTTCATTCCTAGATAATGCACTCAAAGGGCACTAAGCATAGAGTGTGAAAATTGAATTTCCTTGAGAGCTGCTTGGAAGCCTGATGGTGTGTGAAGTTAGTGAGCCAAATGGAGTTGTTCTCCCACAAGAACCACTCGGCTAATCCTTCTTCAATATGCCCTTCACCAACATGCAGTGTTTCCTTGATTGAATTAGCTCTCACACCAATATTTGCGTCTAGAGCCTTTGCATTGAGGGCTATCTGAAAACGGCTGTGGCGCTGAAGTTGCCTGTGAATGTGGAGTTGGTGGCATGTGAAACCCGCATGTGGAGCATTCGTTTGTGTGGGATGCTCACCAAGCTTCATTTCAGTCCTAGGCACACAAAGGGCACTAAGCATAGAGTGTGAAAACTGAGTTTCCTTGAGAGCTGCTTGGAAGCCTGATGGTGTGTGAAGTTAGTGAGCCAAATGGAGTTGTTCTCCCACAAGAACCACTCGGCTGATCCTTCTTCAATATGCCCTTCACCAACATGCAGTGTTTCCTTGATTGAATTAGCTCTCACACCAATATTTGCGTCTAGAGCCTTTGCATTGAGGGCTATCTGAAAACGGCTGTGGCGCTGAAGTTGCCTGTGAATGTGGAGTTGGTGGCATGTGAAACACGCATGTGGAGCATTCGTTTGTGTGGGATGCTCACCAAGCTTCATTTCAGTCCTAGGCACACAAAGGGCACTAAGCATAGAGTGTGAAAACTGAGTTTCCTTGAGAGCTGCTTGGAAGCCTGATGGTGTGTGAAGTTAGTGAGCCAAATGGAGTTGTTCTCCCACAAGAACCACTCGGCTGATCCTTCTTCAATATGCCCTTCACCAACATGCAGTGTTTCGTTGATTGAATTAGCTCTCACACCAATATTTGCGTCTAGAGCCTTTGCATTGAGGGCTATCTGAAAACGGCTGTGGCGCTGAAGTTGCCTGTGAATGTGGAGTTGGTGGCATGTGAAACCCGCATGTGGAGCATTCGTTTGTGTGTGATGCTCACAAAGCATCATTTCAGTCCTAGGCACTCAAAGGGCACTAAGCATAGAGTGTGAAAACTGAGTTTCCTTGAGAGCTGCTTGGAAGCCTGATGGTGTGTGAAGTTAGTGAGCCAAATGGAGTTGTTCTCCCACAAGAACCACTCGGCTGATCCTTCTTCAATATGCCCTTCACCAACATGCAGTGTTTCCTTGATTGAATTAGCTCTCACATCAATATTTGCGTCTAGAGCCTTTGCATTGACGGCTATCTGAAAACGGCTGTGGCGCTGAAGTTGCCTGTGAATGTGGAGTTGGTGGCATGTGAAACCCGCATGCGGAGCATTCGTTTGTGTGGGATGCTCTACTAGATTCATTCCTAGATAATTCACTCAAAGGGCACTAAGCATAGAGTGTGAAAACTGAGTTTCCTTGAGAGCTGCTTTGAAACCTGATGGTGTGTGAAGTTAGTGAGCCAAATGGAGTTGTTCTCCCACAAGAACCACTCGGCTGATCCTTCTTCAATGTGCCCTTCACCAACATGCAGTGTTTCCTTGATTGAATTAGCTCTCACAAAAATATTTGCGTCTAGAGCCTTTGCATTGAGGGCTATCTGAAAACGGCTGTGGCGCTGAAGTTGCCTGAGAATGTGGAGTTGGTGGCATGTGAAACCCGCATGTGGAGCATTCTTTTGTGTGGGATGCTCTACTAGGTTCATTCCTAGATAATGCACTCAAAGGGCACTAAGCATAGAGTGTGAAAACTGAGTTTCCTTGAGAGCTGCTTGGAAGCCTGATGGTGTGTGAAGTTAGTGAGCCAAATGGAGTTGTTCTCCCACAAGAACCACTCGGCTGATCCTTCTTCAATATGCCCTTCACCAACATGCAGTGTTTCCTTGATTGTATTAGCTCTCACACCAATATTTGCGTCTAGAGCCTTTGCATTGAGGGCTATCTGAAAACGGCTGTGGCGCTGAAGTTGCCTGTGAATGTGGAGTTGGTGGCATGTGAAACCCGCATGTGGAGCATTCGTTTGTGTGGGATGCTCAGCAAGCTTCATTTCAGTCCTAGGCACACAAAGGGCACTAAGCATAGAGTGTGAAAACTGAGTTTCCTTGAGAGCTGCTTGGAAACCTGATGGTGTGTGAAGTTAGTGAGCCAAATGGAGTTGTTCTCCCACAAGAACCACTCGGCTGATCCTTCTTCAATATGCCCTTCACCAACATGCAGTGTTTCCTTGATTGAATTAGCTCTCACACCAATATTTGCGTCTAGAGCCTTTGCATTGAGGGCTATCTGAAAACGGCTGTGGCACTGAAGTTGCCTGTGAATGTGGAGTTGGTGGCATGTGAAACCCGCATGTGGAGCATTCGTTTGTGTGGGATGCTCTACCAGGTTCCTTCCTAGATAATGCACTCAAAGGGCACTAAGCATAGAGTGTGAAAACTGAGTTTCCATGAGAGCTGCTTGGAAGCCTGATGGTGTGTGAAGTTAGAGCGCCAAATGGAGTTGTTCTCCCACAAGATCCACTCGACTTATCCTTCTTCAATATGCCCTCCACCAACATGCAGTGTTTCCTTGATTGAATTAGCTCTCACACCAATATTTGCGTCTAGAGCCTTTGCATTGAGGGCTATCTGAAAACGGCTGTGGCGCTGAAGTTGCCTGTGAATGTGGAGTTGGTGGCATGTGAAACCCGCATGTGGAGCATTCGTTTGTGTGGGATGCTCACCAAGCTTCATTTCAGTCCTAGGCACACAAAGGGCACTAAGCATAGAGTGTGAAAACTGAGTTTCCTTGAGAGCTGCTTGGAAGCCTGATGGTGAGTGAAGTTAGTGAGCCAAATGGAGTTGTTCTCCCACAAGAACCACTCGGCTGATCCTTCTTCAATATGCCCTTCACCAACATGCAGTGTTTCCTTGATTGAATTAGCTCTCACACCAATATTTGCGTCTAGAGCCTTTGCATTGAGGGCTATCTGAAAACGGCTGTGGCGCTGAAGTTGCCTGTGAATGTGGAGTTGGTGGCATGTGAAACCCGCATGTGGAGCATTCTTTTGTGTGGGATGCTCTACTAGGTTCATTCCTAGATAATGCACTCAAAGGGCACTAAGCATAGAGTGTGAAAACTGAGTTTCCTTGAGAGCTGCTTGGAAGCCTGATGGTGTGTGAAGTTAGTGAGCCAAATGGAGTTGTTCTCCCACAAGAACCACTCGGCTGATCCTTCTTCAATATGCCCTTCACCAACATGCAGTGTTTCCTTGATTGAATTAGCTCTCACACCAATATTTGCGTCTAGAGCCTTTGCATTGAGGGCTATCTGAAAACGGCTGTGGCGCTGAAGTTGCCTGTGAATGTGGAGTTGGTGGCATGTGAAACCCGCACGTGCAGCATTCGTTTGTGTGGGATACTCTACTAGGTTCATTCCTAGATAATGCACTCAAAGGGCACTAAGCATAGAGTGTGAAAACTGAGTTTCCTTGAGAGCTGCTTGGAAGCCTGATGGTGTGTGAAGTTAGTGAGCCAAATGGAGTTGTTCTCCCACAAGAACCACTCGGCTGATCCTTCTTCAATATGCCCTTCACCAACATGCAGTGTTTCCTTGATTGAATTAGCTCTCACACCAATATTTGCGTCTAGAGCCTTTGCATTGAGGGCTATCTGAAAATGGCTGTGGCGCTGAAGTTGCCTGTGAATGTGGAGTTGGTGGCATGTGAAACCCGCACGTGGAGCATTCTTTTGTGTTGGATGCTCTACTAGGTTCATTCCTAGATAATGCAGTGAAAGGGCACTAAGCATAGAGTGTGAAAACTGAGTTTCCTTGAGAGCTGCTTGGAAGCCTGATGGTGTGTGAAGTTAGTGAGCCAAATGGAGTTGTTCTCCCACAAGAATCACTCGGCTGATCCTTCTTCAATATGCCCTTCACCAACATGCAGTGTTTCCTTGATTGAATTAGCTCTCACACCAATATTTGCGTCTAGAGCCTTTGCATTGAGGGCTATCTGAAAACGGCTGTGGCGCTGAAGTTGCCTGAGAATGTGGAGTTGGTGGCATGTGAAACCCGCATGTGGAGCATTGGTTTGTGTGGGATGCTCTACCAGGTTCATTCCTAGATAATGCACTCAAAGGGCACTAAGCATAGAGTGTGAAAACTGAGTTTCCTTGAGAGCTGCTTGGAAGCCTGATGGTGTGTGAAGTTAGTGAGCCAAATGGAGTTGTTCTCTAACAAGATCCATTCGGCTGATCCTTCTTCAATATGCCCTTCACCAACATGCAGTGTTTCCTTGATTGAATTGGCTCTCACACCAATATTTGCGTCTAGAGCCTTTGCATTGAGGGCTATCTGAAAACGGCTGTGGCGCTGAAGTTGCCTGAGAATGTGGAGTTGGTGGCATGTGAAACCCGCATGTGGAGCATTCGTTTGTGTGGGATCCTCACCAAGCTTCATTTCAGTCCTAGGCACACAAAGGGCACTAAGCATAGAGTGTGAAAACTGAGTTTCCTTGAGAGCTGCTTGGAAGCCTGATGGTGTGTGAAGTTAGTGAGCCAAATGGAGTTGTTCTCCCACAAGAACCACTCGGCTGATCCTTCTTCAATATGCCCTTCACCAACATGCAGTGTTTCCTTGATTGAATTACCTCTCACACCAATATTTGCGTCTAGAGCCTTTGCATTGAGGGCTATCTGAAAATGGCTTTGGCGCTGAAGTTGCCTGTGAATGTGGAGTTGGTGGCATGTGAAACCCGCATGTGGAGCATTCGTTTGTGTGGGATCCTCACCAAGCCTCATTTCAGTCCTAGGCACACAAAGGGCACTAAGCATAGAGTGTGAAAACTGAGTTTCCTTGAGAGCTGCTTGGAAGCCTGATGGTGTGTGAAGTTAGTGAGCCAAATGGAGTTGTTCTCCCACAAGAACCACTCGGCTGATCCTTCTTCAATATGCCCTTCACCAACATGCAGTGTTTCCTTGATTGAATTAGCTCTCACATCAATATTTGTGTCTAGAGCCTTTGCATTGAGGGCTATCTGAAAACGGATGTGGCGCTGAAGTTGCCTGAGAATGTGGAGTTGGTGGCATGTGAAACCCGCATGTGGAGCATTCGTTTGTGTGGGATGCTCACCAAGCTTCATTTCAGTCCTAGGCACTCAAAGGGCACTAAGCATAGAGTGTGAAAACTGAGTTTCCTTGAGAGCTGCTTGGAAGCCTGATGGTGTGTGAAGTTAGTGAGCCAAATGGAGTTGTTCTCAAACAAGAACCACTCGGCTGATCCTTCTTCAATATGCCCTTCAGCAACATGCAGTGTTTCCTTGATTGAATTAGCTCTCACACCAATATTTGCGTCTAGAGCCTTTGCATTGAGGGCTATCTGAAAACGGCTGTGGCGCTGAAGTTGCCTGTGAATGTGGAGTTGGTGGCATGTGAAACCCGCATGTGGAGCATTCGTTTGTGTGGGATGCTCACCAAGCTTCATTTCAGTCCTAGGCACACAAAGGGCACTAAGCATAGAGTGTGAAAACTGAGTTTCCTTGAGAGCTGCTTGGAAGCCTGATGGTGAGTGAAGTTAGTGAGCCAAATGGAGTTGTTCTCCCACAAGAACCACTCGGCTGATCCTTCTTCAATATGCCCTTCACCAACATGCAGTGTTTCCTTGATTGAATTAGCTCTCACACCAATATTTGCCTCTAGAGCCTTTGCATTGAGGGCTATCTGAAAACGGCTGTGGCGCTGAAGTTGCCTGTGAATGTGGAGTTGGTGGCATGTGAAACCCGCATGTGGAGCATTCTTTTGTGTGGGATCCTGTACTAGATTCATTCCTAGATAATGCACTCAAAGGGCACTAAGCATAGAGTGTGAAAACTGAGTTTCCTTGAGAGCTGCTTGGAAGCCTGATGGTGTGTGAAGTTAGTGAGCCAAATGGAGTTGTTCTCCCACAAGAACCACTCGGCTGATCCTTCTTCAATATGCCCTTCACCAACATGCAGTGTTTCCTTGATTGAATTAGCTCTCACACCAATATTTGCGTCTAGAGCCTTTGCATTGAGGGCTATCTGAAAACGGCTGTGGCGCTGAAGTTGCCTGTGAATGTGGAGTTGGTGGCATGTGAAACCCGCACGTGCAGCATTCGTTTGTGTGGGATACTCTACTAGGTTCATTCCTAGATAATGCACTCAAAGGGCACTAAGCATAGAGTGTGAAAACTGAGTTTCCTTGAGAGCTGCTTGGAAGCCTGATGGTGTGTGAAGTTAGTGAGCCAAATGGAGTTGTTCTCCCACAAGAACCACTCGGCTGATCCTTCTTCAATATGCCCTTCACCAACATGCAGTGTTTCCTTGATTGAATTAGCTCTCACACCAATATTTGCGTCTAGAGCCTTTGCATTGAGGGCTATCTGAAAATGGCTTTGGCGCTGAAGTTGCCTGTGAATGTGGAGTTGGTGGCATGTGAAACCCGCACGTGGAGCATTCTTTTGTGTTGGATGCTCTACTAGGTTCATTCCTAGATAATGCAGTGAAAGGGCACTAAGCATAGAGTGTGAAAACTGAGTTTCCTTGAGAGCTGCTTGGAAGCCTGATGGTGTGTGAAGTTAGTGAGCCAAATGGAGTTGTTCTCCCACAAGAATCACTCGGCTGATCCTTCTTCAATATGCCCTTCACCAACATGCAGTGTTTCCTTGATTGAATTAGCTCTCACACCAATATTTGCGTCTAGAGCCTTTGCATTGAGGGCTATCTGAAAACGGCTGTGGCGCTGAAGTTGCCTGAGAATGTGGAGTTGGTGGCATGTGAAACCCGCATGTGGAGCATTGGTTTGTGTGGGATGCTCTACCAGGTTCATTCCTAGATAATGCACTCAAAGGGCACTAAGCATAGAGTGTGAAAACTGAGTTTCCTTGAGAGCTGCTTGGAAGCCTGATGGTGTGTGAAGTTAGTGAGCCAAATGGAGTTGTTCTCTAACAAGATCCATTCGGCTGATCCTTCTTCAATATGCCCTTCACCAACATGCAGTGTTTCCTTGATTGAATTGGCTCTCACACCAATATTTGCGTCTAGAGCCTTTGCATTGAGGGCTATCTGAAAACGGCTGTGGCGCTGAAGTTGCCTGAGAATGTGGAGTTGGTGGCATGTGAAACCCGCATGTGGAGCATTCGTTTGTGTGGGATCCTCACCAAGCCTCATTTCAGTCCTAGGCACACAAAGGGCACTAAGCATAGAGTGTGAAAACTGAGTTTCCTTGAGAGCTGCTTGGAAGCCTGATGGTGTGTGAAGTTAGTGAGCCAAATGGAGTTGTTCTCCCACAAGAACCACTCGGCTGATCCTTCTTCAATATGCCCTTCACCAACATGCAGTGTTTCCTTGATTGAATTAGCTCTCACATCAATATTTGCGTCTAGAGCCTTTGCATTGAGGGCTATCTGAAAACGGCTGTGGCGCTGAAGTTGCCTGAGAATGTGGAGTTGGTGGCATGTGAAACCCGCATGTGGAGCATTCGTTTGTGTGGGATGCTCACCAAGCTTCATTTCAGTCCTAGGCACTCAAAGGGCACTAAGCATAGAGTGTGAAAACTGAGTTTCCTTGAGAGCTGCTTGGAAGCCTGATGGTGTGTGAAGTTAGTGAGCCAAATGGAGTTGTTCTCAAACAAGAACCACTCGGCTGATCCTTCTTCAATATGCCCTTCACCAACATGCAGTGTTTCCTTGATTGAATTAGCTCTCACACCAATATTTGCGTCTAGAGCCTTTGCATTGAGGGCTATCTGAAAACGGCTGTGGCGCTGAAGTTGCCTGTGAATGTGGAGTTGGTGGCATGTGAAACCCGCATGTGGAGCATTGGTTTGTGTGGGATGCTCTACCAGGTTCATTCCTAGATAATGCACTCAAAGGGCATTAAGCCTAGAGTGTGAAAACTGAGTTTCCTTGAGAGCTGCTTGGAAGCCTGATGGTGTGTGAAGTTAGTGAGCCAAATGGAGTTGTTCTCCCACAAGAACCACTCGGCTGATCCTTATTCAATATGCCCTTCACCAACATGCAGTGTTTTCTTGATTGAATTAGCTCTCACACCAATATTTGCGTCTAGAGCCTTTGCATTGAGGGCTATCTGAAAACGGCTGTGGCGCTGAAGTTGCCTGTGAATGTGGAGTTGGTGGCATGTGAAACCCGCATGTGGAGCATTGGTTTGTGTGGGATCCTGTACTAGATTCATTCCTAGATAATGCACTCAAAGGGCACTAAGCATAGAGTGTGAAAACTGAGTTTCCATGAGAGCTGCTTGGAAGCCTGATGGTGTGTGAAGTTAGAGCGCCAAATGGAGTTGTTCTCCCACAAGATCCACTCGGCTGATCCTTCTTCAATATGCCCTTCACCAACATGCAGTGTTTCCTTGATTGAATTAGCTCTCACACCAATATTTGCGTCTAGAGCCTTTGCATTGAGGGCTATCTGAAAATGGCTTTGGCGCTGAAGTTGTCTGTGAATGTGGAGTTGGTGGCATGTGAAACCCGCATGTGGAACATTCGTTTGTGTGGGATGCTCACCAAGCTTCATTTCAGTCCTAGGCACACAAAGGGCACTAAGCCTAGAGTGTGAAAACTGAGTTTCCTTGAGAGCTGCTTGGAAGCATGATTGTGTGTGAAGTTAGTGAGCCAAATGGAGTTGTTCTCCCACAAGAACCACTCGGCTTATCCTTCTTCAATATGCCCTTCAGCAACATGCAGTGTTTCCTTGATTGAATTAGCTCTCACACCAATATTTGTGTCTAGAGCCTTTGCATTGAGGGCTATCTGAAAACGGCTGTGGCGCTGAAGTTGCCTGTGAATGTGGAGTTGGTGGCATGTGAAACCTGCATGTGGAGCATTCGTTTGTGTGGGATGCTCTACCAGGTTCATTCCTAGATAATTCACTCAAAGGGCACTAAGCATAGAGTGTGAAAACTGAGTTTCCATGAGAGCTGCTTGGAAGCCTGATGGTGTGTGAAGTTAGTGAGCCAAATGGAGTTGTTCTCCCACAAGATCCACTCGGCTAATCCTTCTTCAATATGCCCTTCACCAACATGCAGTGTTTCCTTGATTGAATTAGCTCTCACACCAATATTTGCGTCTAGAGCCTTTGCATTGAGGGCTATCTGAAAACGGCTGTGGCGCTGAAGTTGCCTGTGAATGTGGAGTTGGTGGCATGTGAAACCCGCATGTGGAGCATTCTTTTGTGTGGGATGCTCAGCAAGCTTCATTTCAGTCCTAGGCACACAAAGGGCACTAAGCATAGAGTGTGAAAACTGAGTTTCCTTGAGAGCTGCTTGGAAACCTGATGGTGTGTGAAGTTAGTGAGCCAAATGGAGTTGTTCTCCCACAAGAACCACTCGGCTGATCCTTCTTCAATATGCCCTTCACCAACATGCAGTGTTTCCTTGATTGAATTAGCTCTCACACCAATATTTGCGTCTAGAGCCTTTGCATTGAGGGCTATCTGAAAACGGCTGTGGCACTGAAGTTGCCTGTGAATGTGGAGTTGGTGGCATGTGAAACCCGCATGTGGAGCATTCGTTTGTGTGGGATGCTCACCAAGCTTCATTTCAGTCCTAGGCACACAAAGGGCACTAAGCATAGAGTGTGAAAACTGAGTTTCCTTGAGAGCTGCTTGGAAGCCTGATGGTGAGTGAAGTTAGTGAGCCAAATGGAGTTGTTCTCCCACAAGAACCACTCGGCTGATCCTTCTTCAATATGCCCTTCACCAACATGCAGTGTTTCCTTGATTGAATTAGCTCTCACACCAATATTTGCGTCTAGAGCCTTTGCATTGAGGGCTATCTGAAAACGGCTGTGGCGCTGAAGTTGCCTGTGAATGTGGAGTTGGTGGCATGTGAAACCCGCACGTGCAGCATTCGTTTGTGTGGGATACTCTACTAGGTTCATTCCTACATAATGCAGTGAAAGGGCACTAAGCATAGAGTGTGAAAACTGAGTTTCCTTGAGAGCTGCTTGGAAGCCTGATGGTGTGTGAAGTTAGTGAGCCAAATGGAGTTGTTCTCCCACAAGATCCACTCGGCTGATCCTTCTTCAATATGCCCTTCACCAACATGCAGTGTTTCCTTGATTGAATTAGCTCTCACACCAATATTTGCGTCTAGAGCCTTTGCATTGAGGGCTATCTGAAAACGGCTGTGGCGCTGAAGTTGCCTGAGAATGTGGAGTTGGTGGCATGTGAAACCCGCATGTGGAGCATTGGTTTGTGTGGGATGCTCTACCAGGTTCATTCCTAGATAATGCACTCAAAGGGCACTAAGCATAGAGTGTGAAAACTGAGTTTCCTTGAGAGCTGCTTGGAAGCCTGATGGTGTGTGAAGTTAGTGAGCCAAATGGAGTTGTTCTCCCACAAGATCCATTCGGCTGATCCTTCTTCAATATGCCCTTCACCAACATGCAGTGTTTCCTTGATTGAATTGGCTCTCACACCAATATTTGCGTCTAGAGCCTTTGCATTGAGGGCTATCTGAAAACGGCTGTGGCGCTGAAGTTGCCTGAGAATGTGGAGTTGGTGGCATGTGAAACCGCCCATGTGGAGCATTCGTTTGTGTGGGATGCTCACCAAGCTTCATTTCAGTCCTAGGCACTCAAAGGGCACTAAGCATAGAGTGTGAAAACTGAGTTTCCTTGAGAGCTGCTTGGAAGCCTGATGGTGTGTGAAGTTAGTGAGCCAAATGGAGTTGTTCTCAAACAAGAACCACTCGGCTGATCCTTCTTCAATATGCCCTTCAGCAACATGCAGTGTTTCCTTGATTGAATTAGCTCTCACAACAATATTTGCATCTAGAGCCTTTGCATTGAGGGCTATCTGAAAACGGCTGTGGCGCTGAAGTTGCCTGTGAATGTGGAGTTGGTGGCATGTGAAACCCGCATGTGGAGCATTGGTTTGTGTGGGATGCTCTACCAGGTTCATTCCTAGATAATGTACTCAAAGGGCACTAAGCATAGAGTGTGAAAACTGAGTTTCCTTGAGAGCTGCTTGGAAGCCTGATGGTGTGTGAAGTTAGTGAGCCAAATGGAGTTGTTCTCCCACAAGAACCACTCGGCTGATCCTTCTTCAATATGCCCTTCACCAACATGCAGTGTTTCCTTGATTGAATTAGCTCTCACACCAATATTTGCGTCTAGAGCCTTTGCATTGAGGGCTATCTGAAAACGGCTGTGGCGATGAAGTTGCCTGTGAATGTGGAGTTGGTGGCATGTGAAACCCGCATGTGGAGCATTCGTTTGTGTGGGATGCTCACCAAGCTTCATTTCAGTCCTAGGCACACAAAGGGCACTACGCATAGAGTGTGAAAACTGAGTTTCCTTGAGAGCTGCTTGGAAACCTGATTTTGTGTGAAGTTAGTGAGCCAAATGGAGTTGTTCTCCCACAAGAACCACTCGGCTGATCCTTCTTCAATATGCCCTTCACCAACATGCAGTGTTTCCTTGATTGAATTAGCTCTCACACCAATATTTGCGTCTAGAGCCTTTGCATTGAGGGCTATGTGAAAATGGCTGTGGCGCTGAAGTTGCCTGTGAATGTGGAGTTGGTGGCATGTGAAACCCGCATGTGGAGCATTCGTTTGTGTGGGATGCTCTACCAGGTTCATTCCTAGATAATGCACTCAAAGGGCATTAAGCCTAGAGTGTGAAAACTGAGTTTCCTTGAGAGCTGCTTGGAAGCCTGATGGTGTGTGAAGTTAGAGCGCCAAATGGAGTTGTTCTCCCACAAGATCCACTCGGCTGATCCTTCTTCAATATGCCCTTCACCAACATGCAGTGTTTCCTTGATTGAATTAGCTCTCACACCAATATTTGCGTCTAGAGCCTTTGCATTGAGGGCTATCTGAAAATGGCTTTGGCGCTGAAGTTGTCTGTGAATGTGGAGTTGGTGGCATGTGAAACCTGCATGTGGAACATTCGTTTGTGTGGGATGCTCACCAAGCTTCATTTCAGTCCTAGGCACACAAAGGGCACTAAGCCTAGAGTGTGAAAACTGAGTTTCCTTGAGAGCTGCTTGGAAGCATGATTGTGTGTGAAGTTAGTGAGCCAAATGGAGTTGTTCTCCCACAAGATCCACTCGGCTTATCCTTCTTCAATATGCCCTTCACCAACATGCAGTGTTTCCTTGATTGAATTAGCTCTCACACCAATATTTGCGTCTAGAGCCTTTGCATTGAGGGCTATCTGAAAACGGCTGTGGCGCTGAAGTTGCCTGTGAATGTGGAGTTGGTGGCATGTGAAACCTGCATGTGGAGCATTCGTTTGTGTGGGATGCTCTACCAGGTTCATTCCTAGATAATTCACTCAAAGGGCACTAAGCATAGAGTGTGAAAACTGAGTTTCCATGAGAGCTGCTTGGAAGCCTGATGGTGTGTGAAGTTAGTGAGCCAAATGGAGTTGTTCTCCCACAAGATCCACTCGGCTAATCCTTCTTCAATATGCCCTTCACCAACATGCAGTGTTTCCTTGATTGAATTAGCTCTCACACCAATATTTGCGTCTAGAGCCTTTGCATTGAGGGCTATCTGAAAACGGCTGTGGCGCTGAAGTTGCCTGTGAATGTGGAGTTGGTGGCATGTGAAACCCGCATGTGGAGCATTCGTTTGTGTGGGATGCTCAGCAAGCTTCATTTAAGTCCTAGGCACACAAAGGGCACTAAGCATAGAGTGTGAAAACTGAGTTTCCTTGAGAGCTGCTTGGAAACCTGATGGTGTGTGAAGTTAGTGAGCCAAATGGAGTTGTTCTCCCACAAGAACCACTCGGCTGATCCTTCTTCAATATGCCCTTCACCAACATGCAGTGTTTCCTTGATTGAATTAGCTCTCACACCAATATTTGCGTCTAGAGCCTTTGCATTGAGGGCTATCTGAAAACGGCTGTGGCACTGAAGTTGCCTGTGAATGTGGAGTTGGTGGCATGTGAAACCCGCATGTGGAGCATTCGTTTGTGTGGGATGCTCTACCAGGTTCCTTCCTAGATAATGCACTCAAAGGGCACTAAGCATAGAGTGTGAAAACTGAGTTTCCATGAGAGCTGCTTGGAAGCCTGATGGTGTGTGAAGTTAGAGCGCCAAATGGAGTTGTTCTCCCACAAGATCCACTCGACTTATCCTTCTTCAATATGCCCTTCACCAACATGCAGTGTTTCCTTGATTGAATTAGCTCTCACACCAATATTTGCGTCTAGAGCCTTTGCATTGAGGGCTATCTGAAAACGGCTGTGGCGCTGAAGTTGCCTGTGAATGTGGAGTTGGTGGCATGTGAAACCCGCATGTGGAGCATTGGTTTGTGTGGGATGCTCACCAAGCTTCATTTCAGTCCTAGGCACACAAAGGGCACTAAGCATAGAGTGTGAAAACTGAGTTTCCTTGAGAGCTGCTTGGAAGCCTGATGGTGAGTGAAGTTAGTGAGCCAAATGGAGTTGTTCTCCCACAAGAACCACTCGGCTGATCCTTCTTCAATATGCCCTTCACCAACATGCAGTGTTTCCTTGATTGAATTAGCTCTCACACCAATATTTGCCTCTAGAGCCTTTGCATTGAGGGCTATCTGAAAACGGCTGTGGCGCTGAAGTTGCCTGTGAATGTGGAGTTGGTGGCATGTGAAACCCGCATGTGGAGCATTCTTTTGTGTGGGATGCTCTACTAGGTTCATTCCTAGATAATGCACTCAAAGGGCACTACGCATAGAGTGTGAAAACTGAGTTTCCTTGAGAGCTGCTTGGAAGCCTGATGGTGTGTGAAGTTAGTGAGCCAAATGGAGTTGTTCTCCCACAAGAACCACTCGGCTGATCCTTCTTCAATATGCCCTTCACCAACATGCAGTGTTTCCTTGATTGAATTAGCTCTCACACCAATATTTGCGTCTAGAGCCTTTGCATTGAGGGCTATCTGAAAACGGCTGTGGCGCTGAAGTTGCCTGTGAATGTGGAGTTGGTGGCATGTGAAACCCGCACGTGGAGCATTCGTTTGTGTGGGATACTCTACTAGGTTCATTCCTAGATAATGCACTCAAAGGGCACTAAGCATAGAGTGTGAAAACTGAGTTTCCATGAGAGCTGCTTGGAAGCCTGATGGTGTGTGAAGTTAGTGAACCAAATGGAGTTGTTCTCCCACAAGATCCATTCGGCTGATCCTTCTTCAATATGCCCTTCACCAACATGCAGTGTTTCCTTGATTGAATTAGCTCTCACACCAATATTTGCGTCTAGAGCCTTTGCATTGAGGGCTATCTGAAAACGGCTGTGGCGCTGAAGTTGCCTGAGAATGTGGAGTTGGTGGCATGTGAAACCCGCATGTGGAGCATTCGTTTGTGTGGGATGCTCACCAAGCTTCATTTCAGTCCTAGGCACACAAAATGCACTAAGCATAGAGTGTGAAAACTGAGTTTCCTTGAGAGCTGCTTGGAAGCCTGATGGTGTGTGAAGTTAGTGAGCCAAATGGAGTTGTTCTCCCACAAGAACCACTCGGCTGATCCTTCTTCAATATGCCCTTCACCAACATGCAGTGTTTCCTTGATTGAATTAGCTCTCACACCAATATTTGCGCCTAGAGCCTTTGCATTGAGGGCTATCTGAAAATGGCTTTGGCGCTGAAGTTGCCTGTGAATGTGGAGTTGGTGGCATGTGAAACCCGCACGTGGAGCATTCTTTTGTGTTGGATGCTCTACTAGGTTCATTCCTAGATAATGCAGTGAAAGGGCACTAAGCATAGAGTGTGAAAACTGAGTTTCCTTGAGAGCTGCTTGGAAGCCTGATGGTGTGTGAAGTTAGTGAGCCAAATGGAGTTGTTCTCCCACAAGAATCACTCGGCTGATCCTTCTTCAATATGCCCTTCACCAACATGCAGTGTTTCGTTGATTGAATTAGCTCTCACACCAATATTTGCGTCTAGAGCCTTTGCATTGAGGGCTATCTGAAAACGGCTTTGGCGCTGAAGTTGCCTGAGAATGTGGAGTTGGTGGCATGTGAAACCCGCATGTGGAGCATTGGTTTGTGTGGGATGCTCTACCAGGTTCATTCCTAGATAATGCACTCAAAGGGCACTAAGCATAGAGTGTGAAAACTGAGTTTCCTTGAGAGCTGCTTGGAAGCCTGATGGTGTGTGAAGTTAGTGAGCCAAATGGAGTTGTTCTCCCACAAGAACCACTCGGCTAATCCTTCTTCAATATGCCCTTCACCAACATGCAGTGTTTCCTTGATTGAATTAGCTCTCACACCAATATTTGCGTCTAGAGCCTTTGCATTGAGGGCTATCTGAAAACGGCTGTGGCGCTGAAGTTGCCTGTGAATGTGGAGTTGGTGGCATGTGAAACCCGCATGTGGAGCATTCGTTTGTGTGGGATGCTCAGCAAGCTTCATTTAAGTCCTAGGCACACAAAGGGCACTAAGCATAGAGTGTGAAAACTGAGTTTCCTTGAGAGCTGCTTGGAAACCTGATGGTGTGTGAAGTTAGTGAGCCAAATGGAGTTGTTCTCCCACAAGAACCACTCGGCTGATCCTTCTTCAATATGCCCTTCACCAACATGCAGTGTTTCCTTGATTGAATTAGCTCTCACACCCAATATTTGCGTCTAGAGCCTTTGCATTGAGGCTATCTGAAAACGGCTGTGGCACTGAAGTTGCCTGTGAATGTGGAGTTGGTGGCATGTGAAACCCGCATGTGGAGCATTCGTTTGTGTGGGATGCTCTACCAAGGTTCCTTCCTAGATAATGCACTCAAAAGGGCACTAAGCATAGAGTGTGAAAACTGAGTTTCCATGAGAGCTGCTTGGAAGCCTGATGGTGTGTGAAGTTAGTGAACCAAATGGAGTTGTTCTCCCACAAGATCCATTCGGCTGATCCTTCTTCAATATGCCCTTCACCAACATGCAGTGTTTCCTTGATTGAATTAGCTCTCACACCAATATTTGCGTCTAGAGCCTTTGCATTGAGGGCTATCTGAAAACGGATGTGGCGCTGAAGTTGCCTGAGAATGTGGAGTTGGTGGCATGTGAAACCCCGCATGTGGAGCATTCGTTTGTGTGGGATGCTCACCAAGCTTCATTTCAGTCGTCGGCACACAAAATGCACTAAGCATAGAGTGTGAAAACTGGAGTTCCTTGAGAGCTGCTTGGAAGCCTGATGGTGTGTGAAGTTAGTGAGCCAAATGGAGTTGTTCTCCCACAAGAACCACTCGCGTGATCCTTCTTCAATATGCCCTTCACCAACATGCAGTGTTTCCTTGATTGAATTAGCTCTCACACCAATATTTGCGCCTAGAGCCTTTGCATTGAGGGCTATCTGAAAATGGCTTTGGCGCTGAAGTTGCCTGTGAATGTGGAGTTGGTGGCATGTGAAACCCGCACGTGGAGCATTCTTTTGTGTGGGATGCTCTACTAGGTTCATTCCTAGATAATGCAGTGAAAGGGCACTAAGCATAGAGTGTGAAAACTGAGTTTCCTTGAGAGCTGCTTGGAAGCCTGATGGTGTGTGAAGTTAGTGAGCCAAATGGAGTTGTTCTCCCACAAGAATCACTCGGCTGATCCTTCTTCAATAAGCCCTTCACCAACATGCAGTGTTTCCTTGATTGAATTAGCTCTCACACCAATATTTGCGTCTAGAGCCTTTGCATTGAGGGCTATCTGAAAACGGCTGTGGCGCTGAAGTTGCCTGAGAATGTGGAGTTGGTGGCATGTGAAACCCGCATGTGGAGCATTGGTTTGTGTGGATGCTCTACCAGGTTCATTCCTAGATAATGCACTCAAAAGGGCACTAAGCATAGAGTGTGAAAACTGAGTTTCCTTGAGAGCTGCTTGGAAGCCTGATGGTGTGTGAAGTTAGTGAGCCAAATGGAGTTGTTCTCCCACAAGATCCATTCGGCTGATCCTTCTTCAATATGCCCTTCACCAACATGCAGTGTTTCTTGATTGAATTGGCTCTCACACCAATATTTGCGTCTAGAGCCTTTGCATTGAGGGCTATCTGAAAACGGCTGTGGCGCTGAAGTTGCCTGAGAATGTGGAGTTGGTGGCATGTGAAACCCGCATGTGGAGCATTCGTTTGTGTGGGATGCTCACCAAGCTTCATTTCAGTCCTAGGCACACAAAGGGCACTAAGCATAGAGTGTGAAAACTGAGTTTCCTTGAGAGCTGCTTGGAAGCCTGATGGTGTGTGAAGTTAGTGAGCCAAATGGAGTTGTTTCTCCCACAAGAACCACTCGGCTGATCCTTCTTCAATATGCCCTTCACCAACATGCAGTGTTTCCTTGATTGAATTAGCTCTCACACCAATATTTGCGTCTAGAGCCTTTGCATTGAGGGCTATCTGAAAAACGGCTGTGGCGCTGAAGTTGCCTGTGAATGTGGAGTTGGTGGCATGTGAAACCCGCATGTGGAGCATTCTTTTGTGTGGGATGTTCTACCAGGTTCATTCCTAGATAATGCAGTGAAAGGGCACTAAGCATAGAGTGTGAAAACTGAGTTTCCTTGAGAGCTGCTTGGAAGCCTGATGGTGTGTGAAGTTAGTGAGCCAAATGGAGTTGTTCTCCCACAAGAACCACTTGGCTAATCCTTCTTCAATATGCCCTTCACCAACATGCAGTGTTTCCTTGATTGAATTAGCTCTCACACCAATATTTGCGTCTAGAGCCTTTGCATTGAGGGCTATCTGAAAACGGCTGTGGCGATGAAGTTGCCTGTGAATGTGGAGTTGGTGGCATGTGAAACCCGCATGTGGAGCATTCGTTTGTGTGGGATGCTCACCAAGCTTTATTTCAGTCCTAGGCACTCAAAGGGCACTACGCATAGAGTGTGAAAACTGAGTTTCCTTGAGAGCTGCTTGGAAGCCTGATGGTGTGTGAAGTTAGTGAGCCAAATGGAGTTGTTCTCCCACCGGAACCACTTGGCTGATCCTTCTTCAATATGCCCTTCACCAACATGCAGTGTTTCCTTGATTGAATTAGCTCTCACACCAATATTTGCGTCTAGAGCCTTTGCATTGAGGGCTATCTGAAAACGGCTGTGGCGATGAAGTTGCCTGCGAATGTGGAGTTGGTGGCATGTGAAACCCGCATGTGGAGCATTCGTTTGTGTGGGATGCTCACCAAGCTTCATTTCAGTCCTAGGCACACAAAGGGCACTAAGCCTAGAGTGTGAAAACTGAGTTTCCTTGAGAGCTGCTTGGAAGCATGATTGTGTGTGAAGTTAGTGAGCCAAATGGAGTTGTTCTCCCACAAGAACCACTCGGCTTATCCTTCTTCAATATGCCCTTCACCAACATGCAGTGTTTCCTTGATTGAATTAGCTCTCACACCAATATTTGCGTCTAGAGCCTTTGCATTGAGGGCTATCTGAAAACGGCTGTGGGGCTGAAGTTGCGTGAGAATGTGGAGTTGGTGGCATGTGAAACCCGCATGTGGAGCATTCGTTTGTGTGGGATGCTCACCAAGCTTCATTTCAGTCCTAGGCACACAAAGGGCACTAAGCATAGAGTGTGAAAACTGAGTTTCCTTGAGAGCTGCTTGGAAGCCTGATGGTGTGTGAAGTTAGTGAGCCAAATGGAGTTGTTCTCCCACAAGAACCACTCGGCTGATCCTTCTTCAATATGCCCTTCACCAACATGCAGTGTTTCCTTGATTGAATTAGCTCTCACACCAATATTTGCGTCTAGAGCCTTTGCATTGAGGGCTATCTGAAAACGGCTGTGGCGCTGAAGTTGCCTGAGAATGTGGAGTTGGTGGCATGTGAAACCCGCATGTGGAGCATTCTTTTGTGTGGGATGCTCTACCAGGTTCATTCCTAGATAATTCACTCAAAGGGCACTAAGCATAGAGTGTGAAAACTGAGTTTCCTTGAGAGCTGCTTGGAAGCCTGATGGTGTGTGAAGTTAGTGAGGCAAATGGAGTTGTTCTCCCACAAGAACCACTCGGCTGATCCTTCTTCAATATGCCCTTCACCAACATGCAGTGTTTCCTTGATTGAATTAGCTCTCACATCAATATTTGCGTCTAGAGCCTTTGCATTGAGGGCTATCTGAAAACGGCTGTGGCGCTGAAGTTGCCTGAGAATGTGGAGTTGGTGGCATGTGAAACCCGCATGTGGAGCATTCGTTTGTGTGGGATGCTCACCAAGCTTCATTTCAGTCCTAGGCACTCAAAGGGCACTAAGCATAGAGTGTGAAAACTGAGTTTCCTTGAGAGCTGCTTGGAAGCCTGATGGTGTGTGAAGTTAGTGAGCCAAATGGAGTTGTTCTCAAACAAGAACCACTCGGCTGATCCTTCTTCAATATGCCCTTCAGCAACATGCAGTGTTTCCTTGATTGAATTAGCTCTCACAACAATATTTGCATCTAGAGCCTTTGCATTGAGGGCTATCTGAAAACGGCTGTGGCGCTGAAGTTGCCTGTGAATGTGGAGTTGGTGGCATGTGAAACCCGCATGTGGAGCATTCGTTTGTGTGGGATGCTCACCAAGCTTCATTTCAGTCCTAGGCACACAAAGGGCACTAAGCATAGAGTGTGAAAACTGAGTTTCCTTGAGAGCTGCTTGGAAGCCTGATGGTGTGTGAAGTTAGTGAGCCAAATGGAGTTGTTCTCCCACAAGAACAACTCGGCTGATCCCTTTCAATATGCCCTTCACCAACATGCAGTGTTTCCTTGATTGAATTAGCTCTCACACCAATATTTGCGTCTAGAGCCTTTGCATTGAGGGCTATCTGAAAACGGCTGTGGCGCTGAAGTTGCCTGAGAATGTGGAGTTGGTGGCATGTGAAACCCGCATGTGGAGCATTCGTTTGTGTGGGATGCTCTACTAGGTTCGTTCCTAGATAATGCACTCAAAGGGCACTAAGCATAGAGTGTGAAAACTGAGTTTCCTTGAGAGCTGCTTGGAAGCCTGATGGTGTGTGAAGTTAGTGAGCCAAATGGAGTTGTTCTCCCACAAGAACCACTCGGCTGATCCTTCTTCAATATGCCCTTCACCAACATGCAGTGTTTCCTTGATTGAATTAGCTCTCACACCAATATTTGCGTCTAGAGCCTTTGCATTGAGGGCTATCTGAAAACGGCTGTGGCGCTGAAGTTGCCTGTGAATGTGGAGTTGGTGGCATGTGAAACCCGCATGTGGAGCATTCTTTTGTGTGGGATGTTCTACCAGGTTCATTCCTAGATAATGCAGTGAAAGGGCACTAAGCATAGAGTGTGAAAACTGAGTTTCCTTGAGAGCTGCTTGGAAGCCTGATGGTGTGTGAAGTTAGTGAGCCAAATGGAGTTGTTCTCCCACAAGAACCACTTGGCTAATCCTTCTTCAATATGCCCTTCACCAACATGCAGTGTTTCCTTGATTGAATTAGCTCTCACACCAATATTTGCGTCTAGAGCCTTTGCATTGAGGGCTATCTGAAAACGGCTGTGGCGCTGAAGTTGCCTGTGAATGTGGAGTTGGTGGCATGTGAAACCCGCATGTGGAGCATTCGTTTGTGTGGGATGCTCAGCAAGCTTCATTTCAGTCCTAGGCACACAAAGGGCACTAAGCATAGAGTGTGAAAACTGAGTTTCCTTGAGAGCTGCTTGGAAACCTGATTGTGTGTGAAGTTAGTGAGCCAAATGGAGTTGTTCTCCCACAAGAACCACTCGGCTGATCCTTCTTCAATATGCCCTTCACCAACATGCAGTGTTTCCTTGATTGAATTGGCTCTCACACCAATATTTGCGTCTAGAGCCTTTGCATTGAGGGCTATGTGAAAATGGCTGTGGCGCTGAAGTTGCCTGTGAATGTGGAGTTGGTGGCATGTGAAACCCGCATGTGGAGCATTCGTTTGTGTGGGATGCTCTACCAGGTTCATTCCTAGATAATGCACTCAAAGGGCACTAAGCCTAGAGTGTGAAAACTGAGTTTCCTTGAGAGCTGCTTGGAAGCCTGATGGTGTGTGAAGTTAGTGAGCCAAATGGAGTTGTTCTCCCACAAGAACCACTCGGCTGATCCTTCTTCAATATGCCCTTCACCAACATGCAGTGTTTCCTTGATTGAATTAGCTCTCACACCAATATTTGCGTCTAGAGCCTTTGCATTGAGGGCTATCTGAAAATGGCTGTGGCGCTGAAGTTGCCTGTGAATGTGGAGTTGGTGGCATGTGAAACCCGCATGTGGAGCATTTATTTGTGTGGGATCCTGTACTAGATTCATTCCTAGATAATGCACTCAAAGGGCACTAAGCATAGAGTGTGAAAACTGAGTTTCCATGAGAGCTGCTTGGAAGCCTGATGGTGTGTGAAGTTAGAGCGCCAAATGGAGTTGTTCTCCCACAAGATCCACTCGGCTTATCCTTCTTCAATATGCCCTTCACCAACATGCAGTGTTTCCTTGATTGAATTAGCTCTCACACCAATATTTGCGTCTAGAGCCTTTGCATTGAGGGCTATCTGAAAATGGCTTTGGCGCTGAAGTTGTCTGTGAATGTGGAGTTGGTGGCATGTGAAACCTGCATGTGGAACATTCGTTTGTGTGGGATGCTCACAAAGCTTCATTTCAGTCCTAGGCACACAAAGGGCACTAAGCATAGAGTGTGAAAACTGAGTTTCCTTGAGAGCTGCTTGGAAGCCTGATGGTGTGTGAAGTTAGTGAGCCAAATGGAGTTGTTCTCCCACAAGAACCACTCGGCTGATCCTTCTTCAATATGCCCTTCACCAACATGCAGTGTTTCCTTGATTGAATTAGCTCTCACACCAATATTTGCCTCTAGAGCCTTTGCATTGAGGGCTATCTGAAAACGGCTGTGGCGCTGAAGTTGCCTGAGAATGTGGAGTTGGTGGCATGTGAAACCCGCATGTGGAGCATTCTTTTGTGTGGGATGCTCTACTAGGTTCATTCCTAGATAATGCACTCAAATGGCACTAAGCATAGAGTGTGAAAACTGAGTTTCCTTGAGAGCTGCTTGGAAGCCTGATGGTGTGTGAAGTTAGTGAGCCAAATGGAGTTGTTCTCCCACAAGAACCACTCGGCTGATTCTTCTTCAATATGCCCTTCACCAACATGCAGTGTTTCCTTGATTGAATTAGCTCTCACACCAATATTTGCGTCTAGAGCCTTTGCATTGAGGGCTATCTGAAAACGGCTGTGGCGCTGAAGTTGCCTGTGAATGTGGAGTTGGTGGCATGTGAAACCCGCATGTGGAGCATTCTTTTGTGTGGGATGTTCTACCAGGTTCATTCCTAGATAATGCAGTGAAAGGGCACTAAGCATAGAGTGTGAAAACTGAGTTTCCTTGAGAGCTGCTTGGAAGCCTGATGGTGTGTGAAGTTAGTGAGCCAAATGGAGTTGTTCTCCCACAAGAACCACTTGGCTAATCCTTCTTCAATATGCCCTTCACCAACATGCAGTGTTTCCTTGATTGAATTAGCTCTCACACCAATATTTGCGTCTAGAGCCTTTGCATTGAGGGCTATCTGAAAACGGCTGTGGCGCTGAAGTTGCCTGTGAATGTGGAGTTGGTGGCATGTGAAACCCGCATGTGGAGCATTTATTTGAGTGGGATCCTGTACTAGATTCATTCCTAGATAATGCACTCAAAGGGCATAAGCATAGAGTGTGAAAACTGAGTTTCCATGAGAGCTGCTTGGAAGCCTGATGGTGTGTGAAGTTAGTGAGCCAAATGGAGTTGTTCTCCCACAAGATCCACTCGGCTGATCCTTCTTCAATATGCCCTTCACCAACATGCAGTGTTTCTTTGATTGAATTAGCTCTCACACCAATATTTGCGTCTAGAGCCTTTGCTTTGAGGGCTATCTGAAAATGGCTTTGGCGCTGAAGTTGCCTGTGAATATGGAGTTGGTGGCATGTGAAACCCGCAAGTGGAGCATTCGTTTGTGTGGGATGCTCACCAAGCTTCATTTCAGTCCTAGGCACACAAAGGGCACTAAGCATAGAGTGTGAAAACTGAGTTTCCTTGAGAGCTGCTTGGAGGCAAGATTGTGTGTGAAGTTAGTGAGCCAAATGGAGTTGTTCTCCCACAAGAACCACTCGGCTGATCCTTCTTCAATATGCCCTTCACCAACATGCAGTGTTTCCTTGATTGAATTAGCTCTCACACCAATATTTGCGTCTAGAGCCTTTGCATTGAGGGCTATCTGAAAATGGCTGTGGCGCTGAAGTTGCCTGAGAATGTGGAGTTGGTGGCATGTGAAACCCGCATGTGGAGAATTCTTTTGTGTGGGATGCTCTACTAGGTTCATTCCTAGATAATGCACTGAAAGGGCACTAAGCATAGAGTGTGAAAACTGAGTTTCCTTGAGAGCTGCTTGGAAGCCTAATGGTGTGTGAAGTTAGTGAGCCAAATGGAGTTGTTCTCCCACAAGAACCACTCGGCTGATCCTTCTTCAATATGCCCTTCACCAACATGCAGTGTTTCCTTGATTGAATTAGCTCTCACACCAATATTTGCGTCTAGAGCCTTTGCATTGAGGGCTATCTGAAAACGGCTGTGGCGCTGAAGTTGCCTGTGAATGTGGAGTTGGTGGCATGTGAAACCCGCATGTGGAGCATTCTTTTGTGTGGGATGTTCTACCAGGTTCATTCCTAGATAATGCAGTGAAAGGGCACTAAGCATAGAGTGTGAAAACTGAGTTTCCTTGAGAGCTGCTTGGAAGCCTGATGGTGTGTGAAGTTAGTGAGCCAAATGGAGTTGTTCTCCCACAAGAACCACTCGGCTGATCCTTCTTCAATATGCCCTTCACCAACATGCAGTGTTTCGTTGATTGAATTAGCTCTCACACCAATATTTGCGTCTAGAGCCTTTGCATTGAGGGCTATCTGAAAACGGCTGTGGCGCTGAAGTTGCCTGTGAATGTGGAGTTGGTGGCATGTGAAACCCGCATGTGGAGCATTCGTTTGTGTGGGATGCTCACCAAGCTTCATTTCAGTCCTAGGCACACAAAGGGCACTAAGCATAGAGTGTGAAAACTGAGTTTCCTTGAGAGCTGCTTGGAACCCTGATGGTGTGTGAAGTTAGTGAGCCAAATGGAGTTGTTCTCCCACAAGAACCACTCGGCTGATCCTTCTTCAATATGCCCTTCACCAACATGCAGTGTTTCCTTGATTGAATTAGCTCTCACACCAATATTTGCCTCTAGAGCCTTTGCATTGAGGGCTATCTGAAAACGGCTGTGGCGCTGAAGTTGCCTGAGAATGTGGAGTTGGTGGCATGTGAAACCCGCATGTGGAGCATTCTTTTGTGTGGGATGCTCTACTAGGTTCATTCCTAGATAATGCAGTGAAAGGGCACTAAGCATAGAGTGTGAAAACTGAGTTTCCTTGAGAGCTGCTTGGAAGCCTGATGGTGTGTGAAGTTAGTGAGCCAAATGGAGTTGTTCTCCCACAAGAACCACTCGGCTGATTCTTCTTCAATATGCCCTTCACCAACATGCAGTGTTTCCTTGATTGAATTAGCTCTCACACCAATATTTGCGTCTAGAGCCTTTGCATTGAGGGCTATCTGAAAACGGCTGTGGCGCTGAAGTTGCCTGTGAATGTGGAGTTGGTGGCATGTGAAACCCGCATGTGGAGCATTCTTTTGTGTGGGATCCTGTACTAGATTCATTCCTAGATAATGCACTCAAAGGGCACTAAGCATAGAGTGTGAAAACTGAGTTTCCATGAGAGCTGCTTGGAAGCCTGATGGTGTGTGAAGTTAGTGAGCCAAATGGAGTTGTTCTCCCACAAGATCCACTCGGCTGATCCTTCTTCAATATGCCCTTCACCAACATGCAGTGTTTCTTTGATTGAATTAGCTCTCACAACAATATTTGCGTCTAGAGCCTTTGCATTGAGGGCTATCTGAAAATGGCTTTGGCGCTGAAGTTGCCTGTGAATGTGGAGTTGGTGGCATGTGAAACCCGCATGTGGAGCATTCTTTTGTGTGGGATGTTCTACCAGGTTCATTCCTAGATAATGCAGTGAAAGGGCACAAAGCATAGAGTGTGAAAACTGAGTTTCCTTGAGAGCTGCTTGGAAGCCTGATGGTGTGTGAAGTTAGTGAGCCAAATGGAGTTGTTCTCCCACAAGAACCACTTGGCTAATCCGTCTTCAATATGCCCTTCACCAACATGCAGTGTTTCCTTGATTGAATTAGCTCTCACACCAATATTTGCGTCTAGAGCCTTTGCATTGAGGGCTATCTGAAAACGGCTGTGGCGCTGAAGTTGCCTGTGAATGTGGAGTTGGTGGCATGTGAAACCCGCATGTGGAGAATTCTTTTGTGTGGGATGCTCTACTAGGTTCATTCCTAGATAATGCACTCAAAGGGCACTAAGCATAGAGTGTGAAAACTGAGTTTCCTTGAGAGCTGCTTGGAAGCCTGATGGTGTGTGAAGTTAGTGAGCCAAATGGAGTTGTTCTCCCACAAGAACCACTCGGCTGATCCTTCTTCAATATGCCCTTCACCAACATGCAGTGTTTCCTTGATTGAATTAGCTCTCACACCAATATTTGCCTCTAGAGCCTTTGCATTGAGGGCTATCTGAAAACGGCTGTGGCGCTGAAGTTGCCTGAGAATGTGGAGTTGGTGGCATGTGAAACCCGCATGTGGAGCATTCGTTTGTGTGGGATGCTCTACTAGGTTCTTTCCTAGATAATGCAGTGAAAGGGCACTAAGCATAGAGTGTGAAAACTGAGTTTCCTTGAGAGCTGCTTGGAAGCCTGATGGTGTGTGAAGTTAGTGAGCCAAATGGAGTTGTTCTCCCACAAGAACCACTCGGCTGATTCTTCTTCAATATGCCCTTCACCAACATGCAGTGTTTCCTTGATTGAATTAGCTCTCACACCAATATTTGCGTCTAGAGCCTTTGCATTGAGGGCTATCTGAAAACGGCTGTGGCGCTGAAGTTGCCTGTGAATGTGGAGTTGGTGGCATGTGAAACCCGCATGTGGAGCATTCTTTTGTGTGGGATCCTGTACTAGATTCATTCCTAGATAATGCACTCAAAGGGCACTAAGCATAGAGTGTGAAAACTGAGTTTCCATGAGAGCTGCTTGGAAGCCTGATGGTGTGTGAAGTTAGTGAGCCAAATGGAGTTGTTCTCCCACAAGATCCACTCGGCTGATCCTTCTTCAATATGCCCTTCACCAACATGCAGTGTTTCTTTGATTGAATTAGCTCTCACAACAATATTTGCGTCTAGAGCCTTTGCATTGAGGGCTATCTGAAAATGGCTTTGGCGCTGAAGTTGTCTGTGAATGTGGAGTTGGTGGCATGTGAAACCCGCATGTGGAGCATTCGTTTGTGTGGGATGCTCACCAAGCTTCATTTCAGTCCTAGGCACACAAAGGGCACTAAGCATAGAGTGTGAAAACTGAGTTTCCTTGAGAGCTGCTTGGAGGCATGATTGTGTGTGAAGTTAGTGAGCCAAATGGAGTTGTTCTCCCACAAGAACCACTCGGCTGATCCTTCTTCAATATGCCCTTCACCAACATGCAGTGTTTCCTTGATTGAATTAGCTCTCACACCAATATTTGCGTCTAGAGCCTTTGCATTGAGGGCTATCTGAAAACGGCTGTGGCGCTGAAGTTGCCTGTGAATGTGGAGTTGGTGGCATGTGAAACCTGCATGTGGAGCATTCGTTTGTGTGGGATGCTCTACCAGGTTCATTCCTAGATAATGCACTCAAAGGGCACTAAGCCTAGAGTGTGAAAACTGAGCTTCCATGAGAGCTGCTTGGAAGCCTGATGGTGTGTGAAGTTAGTGAGCCAAATGGAGTTGTTCTCCCACAAGATCCACTCGGCTGATCCTTCTTCAATATGCCCTTCACCAACATGCAGTGTTTCCTTGATTGAATTAGCTCTCACACCAATATTTGCGTCTAGAGCCTTTGCATTGAGGGCTATCTGAAAACGGCTGTGGCGCTGAAGTTGCCTGAGAATGTGGAGTTGGTGGCATGTGAAACCCGCATGTGGAGCATTGGTTTGTGTGGGATGCTCACCAAGCTTCATTTCAGTCCTAGGCACACAAAGGGCACTAAGCATAGAGTGTGAAAACTGAGTTTCCTTGAGAGCTGCTTGGAAGCCTGATGGTGTGTGAAGTTAGTGAGCCAAATGGAGTTGTTCTCCCACAAGAACTACTCGGCTGATCCTTCTTCAATATGCCCTTCACCAACATGCAGTGTTTCCTTGATTGAATTAGCTCTCACACCAATATTTGCCTCTAGAGCCTTTGCATTGAGGGCTATCTGAAAATGGCTGTGGCGCTGAAGTTGCCTGAGAATGTGGAGTTGGTGGCATGTGAAACCCGCATGTGGAGCATTCTTTTGTGTGGGATGCTCTACTAGGTTCATTCCTAGATAATGCACTCAAAGGGCACTAAGCATAGAGTGTGAAAACTGAGTTTCCTTGAGAGCTGCTTGGAAGCCTGATGGTGTGTGAAGTTAGTGAGCCAAATGGAGTTGTTCTCCCACAAGAACCACTCGGCTGATCCTTCTTCAATATGCCCTTCACCAACATGCAGTGTTTCCTTGATTGAATTAGCTCTCACACCAATATTTGCCTCTAGAGCCTTTGCATTGAGGGCTATCTGAAAACGGCTGTGGCGCTGAAGTTGCCTGAGAATGTGGAGTTGGTGGCATGTGAAACCCGCATGTGGAGCATTCTTTTGTGTGGGATGCTCTACTAGGTTCATTCCTAGATAATGCAGTGAAAGGGCACTAAGCATAGAGTGTGAAAACTGAGTTTCCTTGAGAGCTGCTTGGAAGCCTGATGGTGTGTGAAGTTAGTGAGCCAAATGGAGTTGTTCTCCCACAAGAACCACTCGGCTGATTCTTCTTCAATATGCCCTTCACCAACATGCAGTGTTTCGTTGATTGAATTAGCTCTCACACCAATATTTGCGTCTAGAGCCTTTGCATTGAGGGCTATCTGAAAACGGCTGTGGCGCTGAAGTTGCCTGTGAATGTGGAGTTGGTGGCATGTGAAACCCGCATGTGGAGCATTCTTTTGTGTGGGATCCTGTGCTAGATTCATTCCTAGATAATGCACTCAAAGGGCACTAAGCATAGAGTGTGAAAACTGAGTTTCCATGAGAGCTGCTTGGAAGCCTGATGGTGTGTGAAGTTAGTGAGCCAAATGGAGTTGTTCTCCCACAAGATCCACTCGGCTGATCCTTCTTCAATATGCCCTTCACCAACATGCAGTGTTTCTTTGATTGAATTAGCTCTCACAACAATATTTGCGTCTAAAGCCTTTGCATTGAGGGCTATCTGAAAATGGCTTTGGCGCTGAAGTTGTCTGTGAATGTGGAGTTGGTGGCATGTGAAACCCGCATGTGGAGCATTCGTTTGTGTGGGATGCTCACCAAGCTTCATTTCAGTCCTAGGCACACAAAGGGCACTAAGCATAGAGTGTGAAAACTGAGTTTCCTTGAGAGCTGCTTGGAGGCATGATTGTGTGTGAAGTTAGTGAGCCAAATGGAGTTGTTCTCCCACAAGAACCACTCGGCTGATCCTTCTTCAATATGCCCTTCACCAACATGCAGTGTTTCCTTGATTGAATTAGCTCTCACACCAATATTTGCGTCTAGAGCCTTTGCATTGAGGGCTATCTGAAAACGGCTGTGGCGCTGAAGTTGCCTGTGAATGTGGAGTTGGTGGCATGTGAAACCTGCATGTGGAGCATTCGTTTGTGTGGGATGCTCTACCAGGTTCATTCCTAGATAATGCACTCAAAGGGCACTAAGCCTAGAGTGTGAAAACTGAGTTTCCATGGCCCTGCCTGGAGCCTGGTCTGCTGAAGCCTGATGGTGTGAAGTTAGTGAGCCAAATGGAGTTGTTCTCCCACAAGATCCACTCGGCTGATCCTTCTTCAATATGCCCTTCACCAACATGCAGTGTTTCCTTGATTGAATTAGCTCTCACACCAATATTTGCGTCTAGAGCCTTTGCATTGAGGGCTATCTGAAAACGGCTGTGGCGCTCAAGTTGCCTGAGAATGTGGAGTTGGTGGCATGTGAAACCCGCATGTGGAGCATTCGTGTGTGTGGGATGCTCACCAAGCTTCATTTCAGTCCTAGGCACACAAAGGGCACTAAGCATAGAGTGTGAAAACTGAGTTTCCTTGAGAGCTGCTTGGAAGCCTGATGGTGTGTGAAGTTAGTGAGCCAAATGGAGTTGTTCTCCCACAAGAACTACTCGGCTGATCCTTCTTCAATATGCCCTTCACCAACATGCAGTGTTTCCTTGATTGAATTAGCTCTCACACCAATATTTGCCTCTAGAGCCTTTGCATTGAGGGCTATCTGAAAATGGCTGTGGCGCTGAAGTTGCCTGAGAATGTGGAGTTGGTGGCATGTGAAACCCGCATGTGGAGCATTCTTTTGTGTGGGATGCTCTACTAGGTTCATTCCTAGATAATGCACTCAAAGGGCACTAAGCATAGAGTGTGAAAACTGAGTTTCCTTGAGTGCTGCTTGGAAGCCTGATGGTGTGTGAAGTTAGTGAGCCAAATGGAGTTGTTCTCCCACAAGAACCACTCGGCTGATCCTTCTTCAATATGCCCTTCACCAACATGCAGTGTTTCCTTGATTGAATTAGCTCTCACACAAATATTTGCGTCTAGAGCCTTTGCATTGAGGGCTATCTGAAAACGGCTGTGGCGCTGAAGTTGCCTGTGAATGTGGAGTTGGTGGCATGTGAAACCCGCATGTGGAGCATTCTTTTGTGTGGGATGTTCTACCAGGTTCATTCCTAGATAATGCAGTGAAAGGGCACTAAGCATAGAGTGTGAAAACTGAGTTTCCTTGAGAGCTGCTTGGAAGCCTGATGGTGTGTGAAGTTAGTGAGCCAAATGGAGTTGTTCTCCCACAAGAACCACTTGGCTAATCCTTCTTCAATATGCCCTTCACCAACATGCAGTGTTTCGTTGATTGAATTAGCTCTCACACCAATATTTGCGTCTAGAGCCTTTGCATTGAGGGCTATCTGAAAACGGCTGTGGCGCTGAAGTTGCCTGTGAATGTGGAGTTGGTGGCATGTGAAACCCGCATGTGGAGCATTCGTTTGTGTGGGATGCTCAGCAAGCTTCATTTCAGTCCTAGGCACACAAAGGGCACTAAGCATAGAGTGTGAAAACTGAGTTTCCTTGAGAGCTGCTTGGAAACCTGATGGTGTGTGAAGTTAGTGAGCCAAATGGAGTTGTTCTCCCACAAGAACCACTCGGCTGATCCTTCTTCAATATGCCCTTCACCAACATGCAGTGTTTCCTTGATTGAATTAGCTCTCACACCAATATTTGCGTCTAGAGCCTTTGCATTGAGGGCTATCTGAAAACGGCTGTGGCGCTGAAGTTGCCTGTGAATGTGGAGTTGGTGGCATGTGAAACCCGCATGTGGAGCATTCGTTTGTGTGGGGGTTCATTCCTAGATAATGCACTCAAAGGGCACTAAGCATAGAGTGTGAAAACTGAGTTTCCTTGAGAGCTGCTTGGAAGCCTGATGGTGTGTGAAGTTAGTGAGCCAAATGGAGTTGTTCTCCCACAAGAACCACTCGGCTGATCCTTCTTCAATATGCCCTTCACCAACATGCAGTGTTTCCTTGATTGAATTAGCTCTCACACAAATATTTGCGTCTAGAGCCTTTGCATTGAGGGCTATCTGAAAATGGCTTTGGCGCTGAAGTTGTCTGTGAATGTGGAGTTGGTGGCATGTGAAACCCGCATGTGGAGCATTCGTTTGTGTGGGATGCTCACCCAGCTTCATTTCAGTCCTAGGCACACAAAGGGCACTAAGCATAGAGTGTGAAAACTGAGTTTCCTTGAGAGCTGCTTGGAAGCATGATTGTGTGTGAAGTTAGTGAGCCAAATGGAGTTGTTCTCCCACAAGAACCACTCGGCTGATTCTTCTTCAATATGCCCTTCACCAACATGCAGTGTTTCCTTGATTGAATTAGCTCTCACACCAATATTTGCGTCTAGAGCCTTTGCATTGAGGGCTATCTGAAAACGGCTGTGGCGATGAAGTTGCCTGTGAATGTGGAGTTGGTGGCATGTGAAACCCGCATGTGGAGCATTCTTTTGTGTGGGATGTTCTACCAGGTTCATTCCTAGATAATGCAGTGAAAGGGCACTAAGCATAGAGTGTGAAAACTGAGTTTCCTTGAGAGCTGCTTGGAAGCCTGATGGTGTGTGAAGTTAGTGAGCCAAATGGAGTTGTTCTCCCACAAGAACCACTTGGCTAATCCTTCTTCAATATGCCCTTCACCAACATGCAGTGTTTCCTTGATTGAATTAGCTCTCACACCAATATTTGCGTCTAGAGCCTTTGCATTGAGGGCTATCTGAAAACGGCTGTGGCGCTGAAGTTGCCTGTGAATGTGGAGTTGGTGGCATGTGAAACCCGCATGTGGAGCATTTATTTGAGTGGGATCCTGTACTAGATTCATTCCTAGATAATGCACTCAAAGGGCACTAAGCATAGAGTGTGAAAACTGAGTTTCCATGAGAGCTGCTTGGAAGCCTGATGGTGTGTGAAGTTAGTGAGCCAAATGGAGTTGTTCTCCCACAAGATCCACTCGGCTGATCCTTCTTCAATATGCCCTTCACCAACATGCAGTGTTTCTTTGATTGAATTAGCTCTCACACCAATATTTGCGTCTAGAGCCTTTGCTTTGAGGGCTATCTGAAAATGGCTTTGGCGCTGAAGTTGCCTGTGAATATGGAGTTGGTGGCATGTGAAACCCGCAAGTGGAGCATTCGTTTGTGTGGGATGCTCACCAAGCTTCATTTCAGTCCTAGGCACACAAAGGGCACTAAGCATAGAGTGTGAAAACTGAGTTTCCTTGAGAGCTGCTTGGAGGCAAGATTGTGTGTGAAGTTAGTGAGCCAAATGGAGTTGTTCTCCCACAAGAACCACTCGGCTGATCCTTCTTCAATATGCCCTTCACCAACATGCAGTGTTTCCTTGATTGAATTAGCTCTCACACCAATATTTGCGTCTAGAGCCTTTGCATTGAGGGCTATCTGAAAATGGCTGTGGCGCTGAAGTTGCCTGTGAATGTGGAGTTGGTGGCATGTGAAACCCGCATGTGGAGCATTCTTTTGTGTGGGATGTTCTACCAGGTTCATTCCTAGATAATGCAGTGAAAGGGCACTAAGCATAGAGTGTGAAAACTGAGTTTCCTTGAGAGCTGCTTGGAAGCCTGATGGTGTGTGAAGTTAGTGAGCCAAATGGAGTTGTTCTCCCACAAGAACCACTTGGCTAATCCTTCTTCAATATGCCCTTCACCAACATGCAGTGTTTCGTTGATTGAATTAGCTCTCACACCAATATTTGCGTCTAGAGCCTTTGCATTGAGGGCTATCTGAAAACGGCTGTGGCGCTGAAGTTGCCTGTGAATGTGGAGTTGGTGGCATGTGAAACCCGCATGTGGAGCATTCGTTTGTGTGGGATGCTCACCAAGCTTCATTTCAGTCCTAGGCACACAAAGGGCACTAAGCATAGAGTGTGAAAACTGAGTTTCCTTGAGAGCTGCTTGGAACCCTGATGGTGTGTGAAGTTAGTGAGCCAAATGGAGTTGTTCTCCCACAAGAACCACTCGGCTGATCCTTCTTCAATATGCCCTTCACCAACATGCAGTGTTTCCTTGATTGAATTAGCTCTCACACCAATATTTGCCTCTAGAGCCTTTGCATTGAGGGCTATCTGAAAACGGCTGTGGCGCTGAAGTTGCCTGAGAATGTGGAGTTGGTGGCATGTGAAACCCGCATGTGGAGCATTCTTTTGTGTGGGATGCTCTACCAGGTTCATTCCTAGATAATGCAGTGAAAGGGCACTAAGCATAGAGTGTGAAAACTGAGTTTCCTTGAGAGCTGCTTGGAAGCCTGATGGTGTGTGAAGTTAGTGAGCCAAATGGAGTTGTTCTCCCACAAGATCCACTCGGCTGATCCTTCTTCAATATGCCCTTCACCAACATGCAGTGTTTCTTTGATTGAATTAGCTCTCACAACAATATTTGCGTCTAGAGCCTTTGCATTGAGGGCTATCTGAAAATGGCTTTGGCGCTGAAGTTGTCTGTGAATGTGGAGTTGGTGGCATGTGAAACCCGCATGTGGAGCATTCGTTTGTGTGGGATGCTCACCAAGCTTCATTTCAGTCCTAGGCACACAAAGGGCACTAAGCATAGAGTGTGAAAACTGAGTTTCCTTGAGAGCTGCTTGGAAGCCTGATGGTGTGTGAAGTTAGTGAGCCAAATGGAGTTGTTCTCCCACAAGAACCACTCGGCTGATTCTTCTTCAATATGCCCTTCACCAACATGCAGTGTTTCCTTGATTGAATTAGCTCTCACACCAATATTTGCGTCTAGAGCCTTTGCATTGAGGGCTATCTGAAAACGGCTGTGGCGCTGAAGTTGCCTGTGAATGTGGAGTTGGTGGCATGTGAAACCCGCATGTGGAGCATTCTTTTGTGTGGGATGTTCTACCAGGTTCATTCCTAGATAATGCAGTGAAAGGGCACTAAGCATAGAGTGTGAAAACTGAGTTTCCTTGAGAGCTGCTTGGAAGCCTGATGGTGTGTGAAGTTAGTGAGCCAAATGGAGTTGTTCTCCCACAAGAACCACTTGGCTAATCCTTCTTCAATATGCCCTTCACCAACATGCAGTGTTTCCTTGATTGAATTAGCTCTCACACCAATATTTGCGTCTAGAGCCTTTGCATTGAGGGCTATCTGAAAACGGCTGTGGCGCTGAAGTTGTCTGTGAATGTGGAGTTGGTGGCATGTGAAACCCGCATGTGGAGCATTTATTTGAGTGGGATCCTGTACTAGATTCATTCCTAGATAATGCACTCAAAGGGCACTAAGCATAGAGTGTGAAAACTGAGTTTCCATGAGAGCTGCTTGGAAGCCTGATGGTGTGTGAAGTTAGTGAGCCAAATGGAGTTGTTCTCCCACAAGATCCACTCGGCTGATCCTTCTTCAATATGCCCTTCACCAACATGCAGTGTTTCTTTGATTGAATTAGCTCTCACACCAATATTTGCGTCTAGAGCCTTTGCATTGAGGGCTATCTGAAAATGGCTTTGGCGCTGATGTTGTCTGTGAATGTGGAGTTGGTGGCATGTGAAACCCGCAAGTGGAGCATTCGTTTGTGTGGGATGCTCACCAAGCTTCATTTCAGTCCTAGGCACACAAAGGGCACTAAGCATAGAGTGTGAAAACTGAGTTTCCTTGAGAGCTGCTTGGAGGCATGATTGTGTGTGAAGTTAGTGAGCCAAATGGAGTTGTTCTCCCACAAGAACCACTCGGCTGATCCTTCTTCAATATGCCCTTCACCAACATGCAGTGTTTCCTTGATTGAATTAGCTCTCACACCAATATTTGCGTCTAGAGCCTTTGCATTGAGGGCTATCTGAAAATGGCTGTGGCGCTGAAGTTGCCTGTGAATGTGGAGTTGGTGGCATGTGAAACCTGCATGTGGAGCATTCGTTTGTGTGGGATGCTCTACCAGGTTCATTCCTAGATAATGCACTCAAAGGGCACTAAGCCTAGAGTGTGAAAACTGAGTTTCCATGAGAGCTGCTTGGAAGCCTGATGGTGTGTGAAGTTAGTGAGCCAAATGGAGTTGTTCTCCCACAAGATCCACTCGGCTGATCCTTCTTCAATATGCCCTTCACCAACATGCAGTGTTTCCTTGATTGAATTAGCTCTCACACCAATATTTGCGTCTAGAGCCTTTGCATTGAGGGCTATCTGAAAACGGCTGTGGCGCTGAAGTTGCCTGAGAATGTGGAGTTGGTGGCATGTGAAACCCGCATGTGGAGCATTCGTTTGTGTGGGATGCTCACCAAGCTTCATTTCAGTCCTAGGCACACAAAGGGCACTAAGCATAGAGTGTGAAAACTGAGTTTCCTTGAGAGCTGCTTGGAAGCCTGATGGTGTGTGAAGTTAGTGAGCCAAATGGAGTTGTTCTCCCACAAGAACCACTCGGCTGATCCTTCTTCAATATGCCCTTCACCAACATGCAGTGTTTCCTTGATTGAATTAGCTCTCACACCAATATTTGCGTCTAGAGCCTTTGCATTGAGGGCTATCTGAAAATGGCTGTGGCGCTGAAGTTGCCTGAGAATGTGGAGTTGGTGGCATGTGAAACCCGCATGTGGAGAATTCTTTTGTGTGGGATGCTCTACTAGGTTCATTCCTAGATAATGCACTCAAAGGGCACTAAGCATAGAGTGTGAAAACTGAGTTTCCTTGAGAGCTGCTTGGAAGCCTGATGGTGTGTGAAGTTAGTGAGCCAAATGGAGTTGTTCTCCCACAAGAACCACTCGGCTGATCCTTCTTCAATATGCCCTTCACCAACATGCAGTGTTTCCTTGATTGAATTAGCTCTCACACCAATATTTGCCTCTAGAGCCTTTGCATTGAGGGCTATCTGAAAACGGCTGTGGCGCTGAAGTTGCCTGAGAATGTGGAGTTGGTGGCATGTGAAACCCGCATGTGGAGCATTCGTTTGTGTGGGATGCTCTACTAGGTTCTTTCCTAGATAATGCAGTGAAAGGGCACTAAGCATAGAGTGTGAAAACTGAGTTTCCTTGAGAGCTGCTTGGAAGCCTGATGGTGTGTGAAGTTAGTGAGCCAAATGGAGTTGTTCTCCCACAAGAACCACTCGGCTGATTCTTCTTCAATATGCCCTTCACCAACATGCAGTGTTTCCTTGATTGAATTAGCTCTCACACCAATATTTGCGTCTAGAGCCTTTGCATTGAGGGCTATCTGAAAACGGCTGTGGCGCTGAAGTTGCCTGTGAATGTGGAGTTGGTGGCATGTGAAACCTGCATGTGGAGCATTCGTTTGTGTGGGATGCTCTACCAGGTTCATTCCTAGATAATGCACTCAAAGGGCACTAAGCATAGAGTGTGAAAACTGAGTTTCCATGAGAGCTGCTTGGAAGCCTGATGGTGTGTGAAGTTAGTGAGCCAAATGGAGTTGTTCTCCCACAAGATCCACTCGGCTGATCCTTCTTCAATATGCCCTTCACCAACATGCAGTGTTTCTTTGATTGAATTAGCTCTCACAACAATATTTGCGTCTAGAGCCTTTGCATTGAGGGCTATCTGAAAATGGCTTTGGCGCTGAAGTTGTCTGTGAATGTGGAGTTGGTGGCATGTGAAACCCGCATGTGGAGCATTCGTTTGTGTGGGATGCTCACCAAGCTTCATTTCAGTCCTAGGGACACAAAGGGCACTAAGCATAGAGTGTGAAAACTGAGTTTCCTTGAGAGCTGCTTGGAGGCATGATTGTGTGTGAAGTTAGTGAGCCAAATGGAGTTGTTCTCCCACAAGAACCACTCGGCTGATCCTTCTTCAATATGCCCTTCACCAACATGCAGTGTTTCCTTGATTGAATTAGCTCTCACACCAATATTTGCGTCTAGAGCCTTTGCATTGAGGGCTATCTGAAAACGGCTGTGGCGCTGAAGTTGCCTGTGAATGTGGAGTTGGTGGCATGTGAAACCCGCATGTGGAGCATTCGTTTGTGTGGGATGCTTAACCAGGTTCATTCCTAGATAATGCACTCAAAGGGCACTAAGCCTAGAGTGTGAAAACTGAGCTTCCATGAGAGCTGCTTGGAAGCCTGATGGTGTGTGAAGTTAGTGAGCCAAATGGAGTTGTTCTCCCACAAGATCCACTCGGCTGATCCTTCTTCAATATGCCCTTCACCAACATGCAGTGTTTCCTTGATTGAATTAGCTCTCACACCAATATTTGCGTCTAGAGCCTTTGCATTGAGGGCTATCTGAAAACGGCTGTGGCGCTGAAGTTGCCTGAGAATGTGGAGTTGGTGGCATGTGAAACCCGCATGTGGAGCATTCGTTTGTGTGGGATGCTCACCAAGCTTCATTTCAGTCCTAGGCACACAAAGGGCACTAAGCATAGAGTGTGAAAACTGAGTTTCCTTGAGAGCTGCTTGGAAGCCTGATGGTGTGTGAAGTTAGTGAGCCAAATGGAGTTGTTCTCCCACAAGAACCACTCGGCTGATCCTTCTTCAATATGCCCTTCACCAACATGCAGTGTTTCCTTGATTGAATTAGCTCTCACACCAATATTTGCGTCTAGAGCCTTTGCATTGAGGGCTATCTGAAAATGGCTGTGGCGCTGAAGTTGCCTGAGAATGTGGAGTTGGTGGCATGTGAAACCCGCATGTGGAGAATTCTTTTGTGTGGGATGCTCTACTAGGTTCATTCCTAGATAATGCACTCAAAGGGCACTAAGCATAGAGTGTGAAAACTGAGTTTCCTTGAGAGCTGCTTGGAAGCCTGATGGTGTGTGAAGTTAGTGAGCCAAATGGAGTTGTTCTCCCACAAGAACCACTCGGCTGATCCTTCTTCAATATGCCCTTCACCAACATGCAGTGTTTCCTTGATTGAATTAGCTCTCACACCAATATTTGCCTCTAGAGCCTTTGCATTGAGGGCTATCTGAAAACGGCTGTGGCGCTGAAGTTGCCTGAGAATGTGGAGTTGGTGGCATGTGAAACCCGCATGTGGAGCATTCGTTTGTGTGGGATGCTCTACTAGGTTCTTTCCTAGATAATGCAGTGAAAGGGCACTAAGCATAGAGTGTGAAAACTGAGTTTCCTTGAGAGCTGCTTGGAAGCCTGATGGTGTGTGAAGTTAGTGAGCCAAATGGAGTTGTTCTCCCACAAGAACCACTCGGCTGATTCTTCTTCAATATGCCCTTCACCAACATGCAGTGTTTCCTTGATTGAATTAGCTCTCACACCAATATTTGCGTCTAGAGCCTTTGCATTGAGGGCTATCTGAAAACGGCTGTGGCGCTGAAGTTGCCTGTGAATGTGGAGTTGGTGGCATGTGAAACCTGCATGTGGAGCATTCGTTTGTGTGGGATGCTCTACCAGGTTCATTCCTAGATAATGCACTCAAAGGGCACTAAGCATAGAGTGTGAAAACTGAGTTTCCATGAGAGCTGCTTGGAAGCCTGATGGTGTGTGAAGTTAGTGAGCCAAATGGAGTTGTTCTCCCACAAGATCCACTCGGCTGATCCTTCTTCAATATGCCCTTCACCAACATGCAGTGTTTCTTTGATTGAATTAGCTCTCACAACAATATTTGCGTCTAGAGCCTTTGCATTGAGGGCTATCTGAAAATGGCTTTGGCGCTGAAGTTGTCTGTGAATGTGGAGTTGGTGGCATGTGAAACCCGCATGTGGAGCATTCGTTTGTGTGGGATGCTCACCAAGCTTCATTTCAGTCCTAGGGACACAAAGGGCACTAAGCATAGAGTGTGAAAACTGAGTTTCCTTGAGAGCTGCTTGGAGGCATGATTGTGTGTGAAGTTAGTGAGCCAAATGGAGTTGTTCTCCCACAAGAACCACTCGGCTGATCCTTCTTCAATATGCCCTTCACCAACATGCAGTGTTTCCTTGATTGAATTAGCTCTCACACCAATATTTGCGTCTAGAGCCTTTGCATTGAGGGCTATCTGAAAACGGCTGTGGCGCTGAAGTTGCCTGTGAATGTGGAGTTGGTGGCATGTGAAACCCGCATGTGGAGCATTCGTTTGTGTGGGATGCTTAACCAGGTTCATTCCTAGATAATGCACTCAAAGGGCACTAAGCCTAGAGTGTGAAAACTGAGCTTCCATGAGAGCTGCTTGGAAGCCTGATGGTGTGTGAAGTTAGTGAGCCAAATGGAGTTGTTCTCCCACAAGATCCACTCGGCTGATCCTTCTTCAATATGCCCTTCACCAACATGCAGTGTTTCCTTGATTGAATTAGCTCTCACACCAATATTTGCGTCTAGAGCCTTTGCATTGAGGGCTATCTGAAAACGGCTGTGGCGCTGAAGTTGCCTGAGAATGTGGAGTTGGTGGCATGTGAAACCCGCATGTGGAGCATTCGTGTGTGTGGGATGCTCACCAAGCTTCATTTCAGTCCTAGGCACACAAAGGGCACTAAGCATAGAGTGTGAAAACTGAGTTTCCTTGAGAGCTGCTTGGAAGCCTGATGGTGTGTGAAGTTAGTGAGCCAAATGGAGTTGTTCTCCCACAAGAACTACTCGGCTGATCCTTCTTCAATATGCCCTTCACCAACATGCAGTGTTTCCTTGATTGAATTAGCTCTCACACCAATATTTGCGTCTAGAGCCTTTGCATTGAGGGCTATCTGAAAATGGCTTTGGCGCTGAAGTTGCCTGAGAATGTGGAGTTGGTGGCATGTGAAACCCGCATGTGGAGCATTCTTTTGTTTGGGATGCTCTACTAGGTTCATTCCTAGATAATGCACTCAAAGGGCACTAAGCATAGAGTGTGAAAACTGAGTTTCCTTGAGAGCTGCTTGGAAGCCTGATGGTGTGTGAAGTTAGTGAGCCAAATGGAGTTGTTCTCCCACAAGAACCACTCGGCTGATCCTTCTTCAATATGCCCTTCACCAACATGCAGTGTTTCCTTGATTGAATTAGCTCTCACACCAATATTTGCCTCTAGAGCCTTTGCATTGAGGGCTATCTGAAAACGGCTGTGGCGCTGAAGTTGCCTGAGAATGTGGAGTTGGTGGCATGTGAAACCCGCATGTGGAGCATTCTTTTGTGTGGGATGCTCTACTAGGTTCATTCCTAGATAATGCAGTGAAAGGGCACTAAGCATAGAGTGTGAAAACTGAGTTTCCTTGAGAGCTGCTTGGAAGCCTGATGGTGTGTGAAGTTAGTGAGCCAAATGGAGTTGTTCTCCCACAAGATCCACTCGGCTGATCCTTCTTCAATATGCCCTTCACCAACATGCAGTGTTTCTTTGATTGAATTAGCTCTCACAACAATATTTGCGTCTAGATCCTTTGCATTGAGGGCTATCTGAAAATGGCTTTGGCGCTGAAGTTGTCTGTGAATGTGGAGTTGGTGGCATGTGAAACCCGCATGTGGAGCATTCGTTTGTGTGGGATGCTCACCAAGCTTCATTTCAGTCCTAGGCACACAAAGGGCACTAAGCATAGAGTGTGAAAACTGAGTTTCCTTGAGAGCTGCTTGGAGGCATGATTGTGTGTGAAGTTAGTGAGCCAAATGGAGTTGTTCTCCCACAAGAACCACTCGGCTGATCCTTCTTCAATATGCCCTTCACCAACATGCAGTGTTTCCTTGATTGAATTAGCTCTCACACCAATATTTGCGTCTAGAGCCTTTGCATTGAGGGCTATCTGAAAACGGCTGTGGCGCTGAAGTTGCCTGTGAATGTGGAGTTGGTGGCATGTGAAACCTGCATGTGGAGCATTCGTTTGTGTGGGATGCTCTACCAGGTTCATTCCTAGATAATGCACTCAAAGGGCACTAAGCCTAGAGTGTGAAAACTGAGTTTCCATGAGAGCTGCTTGGAAGCCTGATGGTGTGTGAAGTTAGTGAGCCAAATGGAGTTGTTCTCCCACAAGATCCACTCGGCTGATCCTTCTTCAATATGCCCTTCACCAACATGCAGTGTTTCCTTGATTGAATTAGCTCTCACACCAATATTTGCGTCTAGAGCCTTTGCATTGAGGGCTATCTGAAAACGGCTGTGGCGCTCAAGTTGCCTGAGAATGTGGAGTTGGTGGCATGTGAAACCCGCATGTGGAGCATTCGTGTGTGTGGGATGCTCACCAAGCTTCATTTCAGTCCTAGGCACACAAAGGGCACTAAGCATAGAGTGTGAAAACTGAGTTTCCTTGAGAGCTGCTTGGAAGCCTGATGGTGTGTGAAGTTAGTGAGCCAAATGGAGTTGTTCTCCCACAAGAACTACTCGGCTGATCCTTCTTCAATATGCCCTTCACCAACATGCAGTGTTTCCTTGATTGAATTAGCTCTCACACCAATATTTGCCTCTAGAGCCTTTGCATTGAGGGCTATCTGAACATGGCTGTGGCGCTGAAGTTGCCTGAGAATGTGGAGTTGGTGGCATGTGAAACCCGCATGTGGAGCATTCTTTTGTGTGGGATGCTCTACTAGGTTCATTCCTAGATAATGCACTCAAAGGGCACTAAGCATAGAGTGTGAAAACTGAGTTTCCTTGAGAGCTGCTTGGAAGCCTGATGGTGTGTGAAGTTAGTGAGCCAAATGGAGTTGTTCTCCCACAAGAACCACTCGGCTGATCCTTCTTCAATATGCCCTTCACCAACATGCAGTGTTTCCTTGATTGAATTAGCTCTCACACCAATATTTGCGTCTAGAGCCTTTGCATTGAGGGCTATCTGAAAACGGCTGTGGCGCTGAAGTTGCCTGTGAATGTGGAGTTGGTGGCATGTGAAACCCGCATGTGGAGCATTCTTTTGTGTGGGATGTTCTACCAGGTTCATTCCTAGATAATGCAGTGAAAGGGCACTAAGCATAGAGTGTGAAAACTGAGTTTCCTTGAGAGCTGCTTGGAAGCCTGATGGTGTGTGAAGTTAGTGAGCCAAATGGAGTTGTTCTCCCACAAGAACCACTTGGCTAATCCTTCTTCAATATGCCCTTCACCAACATGCAGTGTTTCGTTGATTGAATTAGCTCTCACACCAATATTTGCGTCTAGAGCCTTTGCATTGAGGGCTATCTGAAAACGGCTGTGGCGCTGAAGTTGCCTGTGAATGTGGAGTTGGTGGCATGTGAAACCCGCATGTGGAGCATTCGTTTGTGTGGGATGCTCACCAAGCTTCATTTCAGTCCTAGGCACACAAAGGGCACTAAGCATAGAGTGTGAAAACTGAGTTTCCTTGAGAGCTGCTTGGAGGCATGATTGTGTGTGAAGTTAGTGAGCCAAATGGAGTTGTTCTCCCACAAGAACCACTCGGCTGATCCTTCTTCAATATGCCCTTCACCAACATGCAGTGTTTCCTTGATTGAATTAGCTCTCACACCAATATTTGCGTCTAGAGCCTTTGCATTGAGGGCTATCTGAAAACGGCTGTGGCGCTGAAGTTGCCTGTGAATGTGGAGTTGGTGGCATGTGAAACCTGCATGTGGAGCATTCGTTTGTTTGGGATGCTCTACCAGGTTCATTCCTAGATAATGCACTCAAAGGGCACTAAGCCTAGAGTGTGAAAACTGAGTTTCCATGAGAGCTGCTTGGAAGCCTGATGGTGTGTGAAGTTAGTGAGCCAAATGGAGTTGTTCTCCCACAAGATCCACTCGGCTGATCCTTCTTCAATATGCCCTTCACCAACATGCAGTGTTTCCTTGATTGAATTAGCTCTCACACCAATATTTGCGTCTAGAGCCTTTGCATTGAGGGCTATCTGAAAACGGCTGTGGCGCTGAAGTTGCCTGAGAATGTGGAGTTGGTGGCATGTGAAACCCGCATGTGGAGCATTCGTTTGTGTGGGATGCTCACCAAGCTTCATTTCAGTCCTAGGCACACAAAGGGCACTAAGCATAGAGTGTGAAAACTGAGTTTCCTTGAGAGCTGCTTGGAAGCCTGATGGTGTGTGAAGTTAGTGAGCCAAATGGAGTTGTTCTCCCACAAGAACTACTCGGCTGATCCTTCTTCAATATGCCCTTCACCAACATGCAGTGTTTCCTTGATTGAATTAGCTCTCACACCAATATTTGCCTCTAGAGCCTTTGCATTGAGGGCTATCTGAAAATGGCTGTGGCGCTGAAGTTGCCTGAGAATGTGGAGTTGGTGGCATGTGAAACCCGCATGTGGAGCATTCTTTTGTGTGGGATGCTCTACTAGGTTCATTCCTAGATAATGCACTCAAAGGGCACTAAGCATAGAGTGTGAAAACTGAGTTTCCTTGAGAGCTGCTTGGAAGCCTGATGGTGTGTGAAGTTAGTGAGCCAAATGGAGTTGTTCTCCCACAAGAACCACTCGGCTGATCCTTCTTCAATATGCCCTTCACCAACATGCAGTGTTTCCTTGATTGAATTAGCTCTCACACCAATATTTGCGTCTAGAGCCTTTGCATTGAGGGCTATCTGAAAACGGCTGTGGCGCTGAAGTTGCCTGTGAATGTGGAGTTGGTGGCATGTGAAACCCGCATGTGGAGCATTCTTTTGTGTGGGATGTTCTACCAGGTTCATTCCTAGATAATGCAGTGAAAGGGCACTAAGCATAGAGTGTGAAAACTGAGTTTCCTTGAGAGCTGCTTGGAAGCCTGATGGTGTGTGAAGTTAGTGAGCCAAATGGAGTTGTTCTCCCACAAGAACCACTTGGCTAATCCTTCTTCAATATGCCCTTCACCAACATGCAGTGTTTCGTTGATTGAATTAGCTCTCACACCAATATTTGCGTCTAGAGCCTTTGCATTGAGGGCTATCTGAAAACGGCTGTGGCGCTGAAGTTGCCTGTGAATGTGGAGTTGGTGGCATGTGAAACCCGCATGTGGTGCATTCGTTTGTGTGGGATGCTCACCAAGCTTCATTTCAGTCCTAGGCACACAAAGGGCACTAAGCATAGAGTGTGAAAACTGAGTTTCCTTGAGAGCTGCTTGGAGGCATGATTGTGTGTGAAGTTAGTGAGCCAAATGGAGTTGTTCTCCCACAAGAACCACTCGGCTGATCCTTCTTCAATATGCCCTTCACCAACATGCAGTGTTTCCTTGATTGAATTAGCTCTCACACCAATATTTGCGTCTAGAGCCTTTGCATTGAGGGCTATCTGAAAACGGCTGTGGCGCTGAAGTTGCCTGTGAATGTGGAGTTGGTGGCATGTGAAACCTGCATGTGGAGCATTCGTTTGTTTGGGATGCTCTACCAGGTTCATTCCTAGATAATGCACTCAAAGGGCACTAAGCCTAGAGTGTGAAAACTGAGTTTCCATGAGAGCTGCTTGGAAGCCTGATGGTGTGTGAAGTTAGTGAGCCAAATGGAGTTGTTCTCCCACAAGATCCACTCGGCTGATCCTTCTTCAATATGCCCTTCACCAACATGCAGTGTTTCCTTGATTGAATTAGCTCTCACACCAATATTTGCGTCTAGAGCCTTTGCATTGAGGGCTATCTGAAAACGGCTGTGGCGCTCAAGTTGCCTGAGAATGTGGAGTTCGTGGCATGTGAAACCCGCATGTGGAGCATTCGTTTGTGTGGGATGCTCACCAAGCTTCATTTCAGTCCTAGGCACACAAAGGGCACTAAGCATAGAGTGTGAAAACTGAGTTTCCTTGAGAGCTGCTTGGAAGCCTGATGGTGTGTGAAGTTAGTGAGCCAAATGGAGTTGTTCTCCCACAAGAACTACTCGGCTGATCCTTCTTCAATATGCCCTTCACCAACATGCAGTGTTTCCTTGATTGAATTAGCTCTCACACCAATATTTGCCTCTAGAGCCTTTGCATTGAGGGCTATCTGAAAATGGCTGTGGCGCTGAAGTTGCCTGAGAATGTGGAGTTGGTGGCATGTGAAACCCGCATGTGGAGCATTCTTTTGTGTGGGATGCTCTACTAGGTTCATTCCTAGATAATGCACTCAAAGGGCACTAAGCATAGAGTGTGAAAACTGAGTTTCCTTGAGAGCTGCTTGGAAGCCTGATGGTGTGTGAAGTTAGTGAGCCAAATGGAGTTGTTCTCCCACAAGAACCACTCGGCTGATCCTTCTTCAATATGCCCTTCACCAACATGCAGTGTTTCCTTGATTGAATTAGCTCTCACACCAATATTTGCGTCTAGAGCCTTTGCATTGAGGGCTATCTGAAAACGGCTGTGGCGCTGAAGTTGCCTGTGAATGTGGAGTTGGTGGCATGTGAAACCCGCATGTGGAGCATTCTTTTGTGTGGGATGTTCTACCAGGTTCATTCCTAGATAATGCAGTGAAAGGGCACTAAGCATAGAGTGTGAAAACTGAGTTTCCTTGAGAGCTGCTTGGAAGCCTGATGGTGTGTGAAGTTAGTGAGCCAAATGGAGTTGTTCTCCCACAAGAACCACTTGGCTAATCCTTCTTCAATATGCCCTTCACCAACATGCAGTGTTTCGTTGATTGAATTAGCTCTCACACCAATATTTGCGTCTAGAGCCTTTGCATTGAGGGCTATCTGAAAACGGCTGTGGCGCTGAAGTTGCCTGTGAATGTGGAGTTGGTGGCATGTGAAACCCGCATGTGGAGCATTCGTGTGTGTGGGATGCTCACCAAGCTTCATTTCAGTCCTAGGCACACAAAGGGCACTAAGCATAGAGTGTGAAAACTGAGTTTCCTTGAGAGCTGCTTGGAAGCATGATTGTGTGTGAAGTTAGTGAGCCAAATGGAGTTGTTCTCCCACAAGAACCACTCGGCTGATCCTTCTTCAATATGCCCTTCACCAACATGCAGTGTTTCCTTGATTGAATTAGCTCTCACACCAATATTTGCCTCTAGAGCCTTTGCATTGAGGGCTATCTGAAAATGGCTGTGGCGCTGAAGTTGCCTGAGAATGTGGAGTTGGTGGCATGTGAAACCCGCATGTGGAGCATTCTTTTGTGTGGGATGCTCTACTAGGTTCATTCCTAGATAATGCACTCAAAGGGCACTAAGCATAGAGTGTGAAAACTGAGTTTCCTTGAGAGCTGCTTGGAAGCCTGATGGTGTGTGAAGTTAGTGAGCCAAATGGAGTTGTTCTCCCACAAGAACTACTCGGCTGATCCTTCTTCAATATGCCCTTCACCAACATGCAGTGTTTCCTTGATTGAATTAGCTCTCACACCAATATTTGCGTCTAGAGCCTTTGCATTGAGGGCTATCTGAAAACGGCTGTGGCGCTGAAGTTGCCTGTGAATGTGGAGTTGGTGGCATATGAAACCCGCATGTGGAGCATTCTTTTGTGTGGGATGTTCTACCAGGTTCATTCCTAGATAATGCAGTGAAAGGGCACTAAGCATAGAGTGTGAAAACTGAGTTTCCTTGAGAGCTGCTTGGAAGCCTGATGGTGTGTGAAGTTAGTGAGCCAAATGGAGTTGTTCTCCCACAAGAACCACTTGGCTAATCCTTCTTCAATATGCCCTTCACCAACATGCAGTGTTTCGTTGATTGAATTAGCTCTCACACCAATATTTGCGTCTAGAGCCTTTGCATTGAGGGCTATCTGAAAACGGCTGTGGCGCTGAAGTTGCCTGTGAATGTGGAGTTGGTGGCATGTGAAACCCGCATGTGGAGCATTCGTTTGTGTGGGATGCTCAGCAAGCTTCATTTCAGTCCTAGGCACACAAAGGGCACTAAGCATAGAGTGTGAAAACTGAGTTTCCTTGAGAGCTGCTTGGAAACCTGATGGTGTGTGAAGTTAGTGAGCCAAATGGAGTTGTTCTCCCACAAGAACCACTCGGCTGATCCTTCTTCAATATGCCCTTCACCAACATGCAGTGTTTCCTTGATTGAATTAGCTCTCACACCAATATTTGCGTCTAGAGCCTTTGCATTGAGGGCTATCTGAAAATGGCTGTGGCGCTGAAGTTGCCTGTGAATGTGGAGTTGGTGGCATGTGAAACCCGCATGTGGAGCATTCGTTTGTGTTGGATTATCTACCAGGTTCATTCCTAGATAATGCACTCAAAGGGCACTAAGCATAGAGTGTGAAAACTGAGTTTCCTTGAGAGCTGCTTGGAAGCCTGATGGTGTGTGAAGTTAGTGAGCCAAATGGAGTTGTTCTCCCACAAGAACCACTCGGCTGATCCTTCTTCAATATGCCCTTCACCAACATGCAGTGTTTCCTTGATTGAATTAGCTCTCACACCAATATTTGCGTCTAGAGCCTTTGCATTGAGGGCTATCTGAAAATGGCTTTGGCGCTGAAGTTGTCTGTGAATGTGGAGTTGGTGGCATGTGAAACCCGCATGTGGAGCATTCGTTTGTGTGGGATGCTCACCCAGCTTCATTTCAGTCCTAGGCACACAAAGGGCACTAAGCATAGAGTGTGAAAACTGAGTTTCCTTGAGAGCTGCTTGGAAGCCTGATGGTGTGTGAAGTTAGTGAGCCAAATGGAGTTGTTCTCCCACAAGAACCACTCGGCTGATCCTTCTTCAATATGCCCTTCACCAACATGCAGTGTTTCCTTGATTGAATTAGCTCTCACACCAATATTTGCCTCTAGAGCCTTTGCATTGAGGGCTATCTGAAAATGGCTGTGGCGCTGAAGTTGCCTGAGAATGTGGAGTTGGTGGCATGTGAAACCCGCATGTGGAGCATTCTTTTGTGTGGGATGCTCTACTAGGTTCATTCCTAGATAATGCACTCAAAGGGCACTAAGCATAGAGTGTGAAAACTGAGTTTCCTTGAGAGCTGCTTGGAAGCCTGATGGTGTGTGAAGTTAGTGAGCCAAATGGAGTTGTTCTCCCACAAGAACCACTCGGCTGATCCTTCTTCAATATGCCCTTCACCAACATGCAGTGTTTCCTTGATTGAATTAGCTCTCACACCAATATTTGCGTCTAGAGCCTTTGCATTGAGGGCTATCTGAAAACGGCTGTGGCGATGAAGTTGCCTGTGAATGTGGAGTTGGTGGCATGTGAAACCCGCATGTGGAGCATTCTTTTGTGTGGGATGTTCTACCAGGTTCATTCCTAGATAATGCAGTGAAAGGGCACTAAGCATAGAGTGTGAAAACTGAGTTTCCTTGAGAGCTGCTTGGAAGCCTGATGGTGTGTGAAGTTAGTGAGCCAAATGGAGTTGTTCTCCCACAAGAACCACTCGGCTGATCCTTCTTCAATATGCCCTTCACCAACATGCAGTGTTTCCTTGATTGAATTAGCTCTCACACCAATATTTGCCTCTAGAGCCTTTGCATTGAGGGCTATCTGAAAATGGCTTTGGCGCTGAAGTTGCCTGTGAATGTGGAGTTGGTGGCATGTGAAACCCGCATGTGGAGCATTTATTTGTGTGGGATCCTGTACTAGATTCATTCCTAGATAATGCACTCAAAGGGCACTAAGCATAGAGTGTGAAAACTGAGTTTCCATGAGAGCTGTTTGGAAGCCTGATGGTGTGTGAAGTTAGTGAGCCAAATGGAGTTGTTCTCCCACAAGAACCACTCAGCTGATCCTTCTTCAATATGCCCTTCACCAACATGCAGTGTTTCCTTGATTGAATTAGCTCTCACACCAATATTTGCATCTAGAGCCTTTGCATTGAGGGCTATCTGAAAACGGCTGTGGCGCTGAAGTTGCCTGTGAATGTGGAGTTGGTGGCATGTGAAACCCGCATGTGGAGCATTCGTTTGTGTGGGATGCTCACCAAGCTTCATTTCAGTCCTAGGCACACAAAGGGCACTAAGCATAGAGTGTGAAAACTGAGTTTCCTTGAGAGCTGCTTGGAAGCCTGATGGTGTGTGAAGTTAGTGAGCCAAATGGAGTTGTTCTCCCACAAGAACCACTCGGCTGATCCTTCTTCAATATGCCCTTCACCAACATGCAGTGTTTCCTTGATTGAATTAGCTCTCACACCAATATTTGCGTCTAGAGCCTTTGCATTGCGGGCTATCTGAAAATGGCTGTGGCGCTGAAGTTGCCTGAGAATGTGGAGTTGGTGGCATGTGAAACCCGCATGTGGAGCATTCGTTTGTGTGGGATGCTCTACTAGGTTCATTCCTAGATAATGCACTCAAAGGGCACTAAGCATAGAGTGTGAAAACTGAGTTTCCTTGAGAGCTGCTTGGAAGCCTGATGGTGTGTGAAGTTAGTGAGCCAAATGGAGTTGTTCTCCCACAAGAACCACTCGGCTGATCCTTCTTCAATATGCCCTTCACCAACATGCAGTGTTTCCTTGATTGAATTAGCTCTCACACCAATATTTGCGTCTAGAGCCTTTGCATTGAGGGCTATCTGAAAACGGCTGTGGCGCTGAAGTTGCCTGTGAATGTGGAGTTGGTGGCATGTGAAACCCGCATGTGGAGCATTCTTTTGTGTGGGATGTTCTACCAGGTTCATTCCTAGATAATGCAGTGAAAGGGCACTAAGCATAGAGTGTGAAAACTGAGTTTCCTTGAGAGCTGCTTGGAAGCCTGATGGTGTGTGAAGTTAGTGAGCCAAATGGAGTTGTTCTCCCACAAGAACCACTTGGCTAATCCTTCTTCAATATGCCCTTCACCAACATGCAGTGTTTCCTTGATTGAATTAGCTCTCACACCAATATTTGCGTCTAGAGCCTTTGCATTGAGGGCTATCTGAAAACGGCTGTGGCGCTGAAGTTGCCTGTGAATGTGGAGTTGGTGGCATGTGAAACCCGCATGTGGAGCATTCGTTTGTGTGGGATGCTCACCAAGCTTCATTTCAGTCCTAGGCACACAAAGGGCACTAAGCATAGAGTGTGAAAACTGAGATTCCTTGAGAGCTACTAGGAAACCTGATGGTGTGTGAAGTTAGTGAGCCAAATGGAGTTGTTCTCCCACAAGAACCACTCGGCTGATCCTTCTTCAATATGCCCTTCACCAACATGCAGTGTTTTCTTGATTGAATTAGCTCTCACACCAATATTTGCGTCTAGAGCCTTTGCATTGAGGGCTATCTGAAAACGGCTGTGGCGCTGAAGTTGCCTGTGAATGTGGAGTTGGTGGCATGTGAAACCCGCATGTGGAGCATTCGTTTGTGTGGGATGCTCTACCAGGTTCATTCCTAGATAATGCACTCAAAGGGCACTAAGCATAGAGTGTGAAAACTGAGTTTCCTTGAGAGCTGCTTGGAAGCCTGATGGTGTGTGAAGTTAGTGAGCCAAATGGAGTTGTTCTCCCACAAGAACCACTCGGCTGATCCTTCTTCAATATGCCCTTCACCAACATGCAGTGTTTCCTTGATTGAATTAGCTCTCACACCAATATTTGCGTCTAGAGCCTTTGCATTGAGGGCTATCTGAAAACGGCTGTGGCGCTGAAGTTGCCTGTGAATGTGGAGTTGGTGGCATGTGAAACCCGCATGTGGAGCATTTATTTGAGTGGGATCCTGTACTGGATTCATTCCTAGATAATGCACTCAAAGGGCACTAAGCATAGAGTGTGAAAACTGAGTTTCCTTGAGAGCTGCTTGGAAGCCTGATGGTGTGTGAAGTTAGTGAGCCAAATGGAGTTGTTCTCCCACAAGATCCACTCGGCTTATCCTTCTTCAATATGCCCTTCACCAACATGCAGTGTTTCCTTGATTGAATTAGTTCTCACACCAATATTTGCGTCTAGAGCCTTTGCATTGAGGGCTATCTGAAAATGGCTGTGGCGCTGAAGTTGTCTGTGAATGTGGAGTTGGTGGCATGTGAAACCCGCATGTGGAGCATTCGTTTGTGTGGGATGCTCACCAAGCTTCATTTCAGTCCTAGGCACACAAAGGGCACTAAGCATAGAGTGTGAAAACTGAGTTTCCTTGAGAGCTGCTTGGAAGCATGATTGTGTGTGAAGTTAGTGAGCCAAATGGAGTTGTTCTCCCACAAGAACCACTCGGCTGATCCTTCTTCAATATGCCCTTCACCAACATGCAGTGTTTCCTTGATTGAATTAGCTCTCACACCAATATTTGCGTCTAGAGCCTTTGCATTGAGGGCTATCTGAAAACGGCTGTGGCGCTGAAGTTGCCTGTGAATGTGGAGTTGGTGGCATGTGAAACCCGCATGTGGAGCATTCGTTTGTGTGGGATGCTCCACCAGGTTCATTCCTAGATAATGCACTCAAAGGGCATTAAGCCTAGAGTGTGAAAACTGAGTTTCCTTGAGAGCTGCTTGGAAGCCTGATGGTGTGTGAAGTTAGTGAGCCAAATGGAGTTGTTCTCCCACAAGAACCACTCGGCTGATCCTTCTTCAATATGCCCTTCACCAACATGCAGTGTTTCCTTGATTGAATTAGCTCTCACACCTATATTTGCGTCTAGAGCCTTTGCATTGAGGGCTATCTGAAAACGGCTGTGGCGTTGAAGTTGCCTGTGAATGTGGAGTTGGTGGCATGTGAAACCCGCATGTGGAGCATTCGTTTGTGTGGGATACTCTACCAGGTTCATTCCTAGATATTGCACTCAAAGGGCACTAAGCATAGAGTGTGAAAACTGAGTTTCCTTGAGAGCTGCTTGGAAGCCTGATGGTGTGTGAAGTTAGTGAGCCAAATGGAGTTGTTCTCCCACAAGAACCACTCGGCTGATCCTTCTTCAATATGCGCTTCACCAACATGCAATGTTTCCTTGATTGAATTAGCTCTCACACCAATATTTGCGTCTAGAGCCTTTGCATTGAGGGCTATCTGAAAACGGCTGTGGCGCAGAAGTTGCCTGTGAACGTGGAGTTGGTGGCATATGAAGCCCGCATGTGGAGCATTCGTTTGTGTGGGATGCTCAGCAAGATTCATTTCAGTCCTAGGCACACAAAGGGCACTAAGCATAGAGTGTGAAAACTGAGTTTCCTTGAGAGCTGCTTAGAAACCTGATGGTGTGTGAAGTTAGTGAGCCAAATGGAGTTGTTCTCCCACAAGAACCACTCGGCTTATCCTTCTTCAATATGCTCTTCACCAACATGCAGTGTTTCCTTGATTGAATTAGCTCTCACACCAATATTTGCATCTAGAGCCTTTGCATTGAGGGCTATCTGAAAACGGCTGTGGCGCTGAAGTTGCCTGTGAATGTGGAGTTGGTGGCATGTGAAACCGGCATGTGGAGCATTCGTTTGTGTGGGATGCTCACCAAGGTTCATTTCAGTCCTAGGCACTCAAAGGGCACTAAGCATAGAGTGTGAAAACTGAGTTTCCTTGAGAGCTGCTTGGAAGCCTGATGGTGTGTGAAGTTAGTGAGCCAAATGGAGTTGTTCTCCCACAAGAACCACTTGGCTGATCTTTCTTCAATATGCCCTTCACCAACATGCAATGTTTCCTTGATTGAATTAGCTCTCACACCAATATTTGCGTCTACAGCCTTTGCATTGAGGGCTATCTGAAAACGGCTGTGGCGCTGAAGTTGCCTGTGAATGTGGAGTTGGTGGCATGTGAAACCCGCATGTGGAGCATTCGTTTGTGTGGGATGCTGTACCAGGTTCATTCCTAGATAATGCACACAAAGGGCACTAAGCATAGAGGGTGAAAACTGAGTTTCCATGAGAGATGCTTGGAAGCCTGATGGTGTGTGAAGTTAGTGAGCCAAATGGAGTTGTTCTCCCACAAGATCCACTCGGCTGATCCTTCTTCAATATGCCCTTCACCAACATGCAGTGTTTCCTTGATTGAATTAGCTCTCACACCAATATTTGCGTCTAGAGCCTTTGCATTGATTTCTATGTGAAAACGGCTGTGGCGCTGAAGTTGCCTGAGAATGTGGAGTTGGTGGCATGTGAAACCCGCATGTGGAGCATTCGTTTGTGTGGGATGCTCTACCTGGTTCATTCCTAGATAATGCACTCAAAGGGCACTAAGCATAGAGTGTGAAAACTGAGTTTCCTTGAGAGCTGCTTGGAAGCCTGATGGTGTGTGAAGTTAGTGAGACAAATGGAGTTGTTCTCCCACAAGAACCACTTGGCTAATCCTTCTTCAATATGCCCTTCAGCAAGATGCAGTGTTTCCTTGATTGAATTAGCTCTCACACCAATATTTGCGTCTAGAGCCTTTGCATTGAGGGCTATCTGAAAACGGCTGTGGCGCTGAAGTTGCCTGTGAATGTGGAGTTGGTGGCATGTGAAACCCGCATATGGAGCATTCGTTTGTGTGGGATGCTCAGCAAGCTTCATTTCAGTCCTAGGCACACAAAGGGCACTAAGCATAGAGTGTGAAAACTGAGTTTCCTTGAGAGCTGCTTGGAAGCATGATTGTGTGTGAAGTTAGTGAGCCAAATGGAGTTGTTCTCCCACAAGAACCACTCGGCTGATCCTTCTTCAATATGCCCTTCACCAACATGCAGTGTTTCCTTGATTGAATTAGCTCTAACACCAATATTTGCGTCTAGAGCCTTTGCATTGAGGGCTATCTGAAAACGGCTGTGGCGCTGAAGTTGCCTGTGAATGTGGAGTTGGTGGCATGTGAAACCCGCATGTGGAGCATTCTTTTGTGTGGGATGCTCCACCAGGTTCATTCCTAGATAATGCACTCAAAGGGCATTAAGCCTAGAGTGTGAAAACTGAGTTTCCTTGAGAGCTGCTTGGAAGCCTGATGGTGTGTGAAGTTAGTGAGCCAAATGGAGTTGTTCTCCCACAAGAACCACTCGGCTGATCCTTCTTCAATATGCGCTTCACCAACATGCAATGTTTCCTTGATTGAATTAGCTCTCACACCAATATTTGCGTCTAGAGCCTTTCCATTGAGGGCTATCTGAAAACGGCTGTGGCGCAGAAGTTGCCTGTGAACGTGGAGTTGGTGGCATATGAAACCCGCATGTGGAGCATTCGTTTGTGTGGGATGCTCAGCAAGATTCATTTCAGTCCTAGGCACACAAAGGGCACTAAGCATAGAGTGTGAAAACTGAGTTTCCTTGAGAGCTGCTTAGAAACCTGATGGTGTGTGAAGTTAGTGAGCCAAATGGAGTTGTTCTCCCACAAGAACCACTCGGCTTATCCTTCTTCAATATGCTCTTCACCAACATGCAGTGTTTCCTTGATTGAATTAGCTCTCACACCAATATTTGCATCTAGAGCCTTTGCATTGAGGGCTATCTGAAAACGGCTGTGGCGCTGAAGTTGCCTGTGAATGTGGAGTTGGTGGCATGTGAAACCCGCATGTGGAGCATTCGTTTGTGTGGGATGCTCACCAAGGTTCATTTCAGTCCTAGGCACTCAAAGGGCACTAAGCATAGAGTGTGAAAACTGAGTTTCCTTGAGAGCTGCTTGGAAGCCTGATGGTGTGTGAAGTTAGTGAGCCAAATGGAGTTGTTCTCCCACAAGAACCACTTGGCTGATTCTTCTTCAATATGCCCTTCACCAACATGCAGTGTTTCCTTGATTGAATTAGCTCTCACACCAATATTTGCGTCTACAGCCTTTGCATTGAGGGCTATCTGAAAACGGCTGTGGCGCTGAAGTTGCCTGTGAATGTGGAGTTTGTGGCATGTGAAACCCGCATGTGGAGCATTCGTTTGTGTGGGATGCTGTACCAGGTTCATTCCTAGATAATGCACTCAAAGGGCACTAAGCATAGAGGGTGAAAACTGAGTTTCCATGAGAGATGCTTGGAAGCCTGATGGTGTGTGAAGTTAGTGAGCCAAATGGAGTTGTTCTCCCACAAGATCCACTCGGCTGATCCTTCTTCAATATGCCCTTCACCAACATGCAGTGTTTCCTTGATTGAATTAGCTCTCACACCAATATTTGCGTCTAGAGCCTTTGCATTGATTTCTATGTGAAAACGGCTGTGGCGCTGAAGTTGCCTGAGAATGTGGAGTTGGTGGCATGTGAAACCCGCATGTGGAGCATTTGTTTGTGTGGGATGCTCAGCAAGCTTCATTTCAGTCCTAGGCACACAAGGGGCACTAAGCCTAGAGTGTGAAAACTGAGTTTCCTTGAGAGCTGCTTGGAAGCCTGATGGTGTGTGAAGTTAGTGAGCCAAATGGAGTTGTTCTCCCACAAGAACCACTTGGCTAATCCTTCTTCAATATGCCCTTCACCAACATGCAGTGTTTCCTTGATTGAATTAGCTCTCACACCAACATTTGCGTCTAGAGCCTTTGCATTGAGGGCTATCTGAAAACGGCTGTGGCGCTGAAGTTGCCTGTGAATGTGGAGTTGGTGGCATGTGAAACCCGCATGTGGAGCATTCGTTTGTGTGGGATGCTCTACCAGGTTCATTCCTTGATAATGCAGTGAAAGGGCACTAAGCCTAGAGTGTGAAAACTGAGTTACCTTGAGAGCTGCTTGGAAGCCTGATGGTGTGTGAAGTTAGTGAGCCAAATGGAGTTGTTTTCCCACAAGAACCACTCGGCTGATTCTTCTTCAATATGCGCTTCACCAACATGCAGTGTTTCCTTGATTGAATTAGCTCTCACACCAATATTTGCGCCTAGAGCCTTTGCATTGAGGGCTATCTGAAAATGGCTTTGGCGCTGAAGTTGTCTGTGAATGTGGAGTTGGTGGCATGTGAAACCCGCATGTGGAGCATTCGTTTGTGTGGGATGCTCTACCAGGTTCATTCCTAGATAATGCACTCAAAGGGCATTAAGCCTAGAGTGTGAAAACTGAGTTTCCTTGATAGCTGCTTTTAAGCCTGATGGTGTGTGAAGTTAGTGAGCCAAATGGAGTTGTTCTCCCACAAGAACCACTCGGCTGATTCTTCTTCAATATGCCCTTCACCAACATGCAGTGTTTCCTTGATTGAATTAGCTCTCACACCAATATTTGCGTCTACAGCCTTTGCATTGAGGGCTATCTGAAAATGGCTTTGGCGCTGAAGTTGTCTGTGAATGTGGAGTTGGTGGCATGTGAAACCCGCATGTGGAGCATTTGTTTGTGTGGGATGCTCTACCAGGTGCATTTCATTCCTAGGCACTCAAAGGGCATTAAGCATAGAGTGTGAAAACTGAGTTTCCTTGAGAGCTGCTTGGAAGCCTGATGGTGTGTGAAGTTAGTGAGCCAAATGGAGTTGTTCTCCCACAAGAACCACTCGGCTGATCCTTCTTCAATATGCGCTTCACCAACATGCAGTGTTTCCTTGATTGAATTAGCTCTCACACCAATATTTGCACCTAGAGCCTTTGCATTGAGGGCTATCTGAAAATGGCTTTGGCGCTGAAGTTGTCTGTGAATGTGGAGTTGGTGGCATGTGAAAGCCGCATGTGGAGCATTGGTTTGTGTGGGATGCTCTACCAGGTTCATTCCTACATAAAGCACTCAAAGGGCATTAAGTCTAGAGTGTGAAAACTGAGTTTCCTTGAGAGCTGCTTGGAAGCCTGATGGTGTGTGAAGTTAGTGAGCCAAATGGAGTTGTTCTCCCACAAGAACCACTCGGCTGATTCTTCTTCAACATGCGCTTCACCAACATGCAGTGTTTCCTTGATTGAATTAGCTCTCACACCAATATTTGCATCTAGAGCCTTTGCATTGAGGGCTATCTGAAAACGGCTGTGGCGCTGAAGTTGTCTGTGAATGTGGAGTTGGTCGCATGTGAAACCCGCATGTGGAGCATTGGTTTGTGTGGGATGCTCTACCAGGTTCATTCCTAGATAATGCACTCAAAGGGCACTAAGCATAGAGTGTGAAAACTGAGTTTCCTTGAGAGCTGCTTGGAAGCCTGATGGTGTGTGAAGTTAGTGAGCCAAATGGAGTTGTTGTCCCACAAGAACCACTCGGCTGATTCTTCTTCAATATGCGCTTCACCAACATGCAGTGTTTCCTTGATTGAATTAGCTCTCACACCAATATTTGGGCCTGGAGCCTTTGCATTGAGGGCTACCTGAAAACGGCTTAGGCGCTGAAGTTGTCTGTGAATGTGGAGTTGGTGGCATGTGAAACCCGCATGTGGAGCATTGGTTTGTGTGATAAGCTCACCAAGCTTCATTTCAGTCCTAGGCACTCAAAGGGCATTAAGCCTAGAGTGTGAAAACTGAGTTTCCTTGAGAGCTGCTTGGAAGCCTGATGGTGTGTGAAGTTAGTGAGCCAAATGGAGTTGTTCTCCCACAAGAACCACTCGGCTGATTCTTCTTCAATATGCGCTTCACCAACATGCAGTGTTTCCTTGATTGAATTAGCTCTCACACCAATATTTGCGTCTACAGCCTTTGCATTGAGGGCTATCTGAAAATGGCTTTGGCGCTGAAGTTGTCTGTGAATGTGGAGTTGGTGGCATGTGAAACCCGCATGTGGAGCATTTGTTTGTGTGGGATGCTCTACCAGGTGCATTTCATTCCTAGGCACTCAAAGGGCATTAAGCATAGAGTGTGAAAACTGAGTTTCCTTGAGAGCTGCTTGGAAGCCTGATGGTGTGTGAAGTTAGTGAGCCAAATGGAGTTGTTCTCCCACAAGAACCACTCGGCTGATCCTTCTTCAATATGCGCTTCACCAACATGCAGTGTTTCCTTGATTGAATTAGCTCTCACACCAATATTTGCACCTAGAGCCTTTGCATTGAGGGCTATCTGAAAATGGCTTTGGCGCTGAAGTTGTCTGTGAATGTGGAGTTGGTGGCATGTGAAAGCCGCATGTGGAGCATTGGTTTGCGTGGGATGCTCTACCAGGTTCATTCCTACATAAAGCACTCAAAGGGCATTAAGTCTAGAGTGTGAAAACTGAGTTTCCTTGAGAGCTGCTTTCAAACCTGATGGTGTGTGAAGTTAGTGAGCCAAATGGAGTTGTTCTCCCACAAGAACCACTCGGCTGATTCTTCTTCAACATGCGCTTCACCAACATGCAGTGTTTCCTTGATTGAATTAGCTCTCACACCAATATTTGCATCTAGAGCCTTTGCATTGAGGGCTACCTGAAAACGGCTTTGGCGCTGAAGTTGTCTGTGAATGTGGAGTTGGTCGCATGTGAAACCCGCATGTGGAGCATTGGTTTGTGTGGGATGCTCTACCAGGTTCATTCCTAGATAATGCACTCAAAGGGCACTAAGCATAGAGTGTGAAAACTGAGTTTCCTTGAGAGCTGCTTGGAAGCCTGATGGTGTGTGAAGTTAGTGAGCCAAATGGAGTTGTTGTCCCACAAGAACCACTCGGCTGATTCTTCTTCAATATGCGCTTCACCAACATGCAGTGTTTCCTTGATTGAATTAGCTCTCACACCAATATTTGGGCCTGGAGCCTTTGCATTGAGGGCTACCTGAAAACGGCTTAGGCGCTGAAGTTGTCTGTGAATGTGGAGTTGGTGGCATGTGAAACCCGCATGTGGAGCATTGGTTTGTGTGATAAGCTCACCAAGCTTCATTTCAGTCCTAGGCACTCAAAGGGCATTAAGCCTAGAGTGTGAAAACTGAGTTTCCTTGAGAGCTGCTTGGAAGCCTGATGGTGTGTGAAGTTAGTGAGCCAAATGGAGTTGTTCTCCCACAAGAACCACTCGGCTGATTCTTCTTCAATATGCGCTTCACCAACATGCAGTGTTTCCTTGATTGAATTAGCTCTCACACCAATATTTGCGCCTAAAGCCTTTGCATTGAGGGCTATCTGAAAATGGCTTTGGCGCTGAAGTTGTCTGTGAATGTGGAGTTGGTGGCATGTGAAACCCGCATGTGGAGCATTGCTTCGTGTGGGATGATCTACCAGGTGCATTTCATTCCTAGGCACTCAAAGGGCATTAAGCCTAGAGTGTGAAAACTGAGTTTCCTTGAGAGCTGCTTGGAAGCCTGATGGTGTGTGAAGTTAGTGAGCCAAATGGAGTTGTTGTCCCACAAGAACCACTCGGCTGATTCTTCTTCAATATGCGCTTCACCAACATGCAGTGTTTCCTTGATTGAATTAGCTCTCACACCAATATTTGCGTCTAGAGCCTTTGCATTGAGGGCTATCTGAAAATGGCTTTGGCGCTGAAGTTGTCTGTGAATGTGGAGTTGGTGGCATGTGAAACCCGCATGTGGAGCATTGGTTTGTGTGGGATGCTCTACCAGGTTCATTCCTAGATAATGCACTCAAAGGGCACTAAGCATAGAGTGTGAAAACTGAGTTTCCTTGAGAGCTGCTTGGAAGCCTGATGGTGTGTGAAATTAGTGAGCCAAATGCAGTTGTTCTCCCACAAGAACCACTCGGCTGATCCTTCTTCAATATGCGCTTCACCATCATGCAGTGTTTCCTTGATTGAATTAGCTCTCACACCAATATTTGCGCCTAGAGCCTTTGATTTGAGAGCTATCTGAAAATGGCTTTGGCGCTGAAGTTGTCTGTGAATGTGGAGTTGGTGGCATGTGAAACCCGCATGTGGAGCATTGGTTTGTGTGGGATGCTCTACCAGGTTCATTCCTACATAATGCACTCAAAGGGCATTAAGCCTAGAGTGTGAAAACTGAGTTTCCTTGAGAGCTGCTTTCAAACCTGATGGTGTGTGAAGTTAGTGAGCCAAATGGAGTTGTTCTCCCACAAGAACCACTCGGCTGATCCTTCTTCAATATGCCCTTCACCAACATGCACTGTTTCCTTGATTGAATTAGCTCTCACACCAATATTTGCGTCTAGAGCCTTTGCATTGAGGGCTATCTGAAAACGGCATTGGCGCTGAAGTTTCCTGTGAATGTGGAGTTGGTGGCATGTGAAACCCGCATGTGGAGCATTGGTTTGTGTGGGATGCTCTACCAGGTTCATTCCTAGATAATGCACTCAAAGGGCATTAAGCCTAGAGTGTGAAAACTGAGTTTCCTTGAGAGCTGCTTGGAAGCCTGATGGTGTGTGAAGTTAGTGAACCAAATGGAGTTGTTCTCCCACAAGAACCACTCGGCTGATCCTTCTTCAATATGCCCTTCACCAACATGCAGTGTTTCCTTGATTGAATTAGCTCTCACACCAACACTTGCACCTAGAGCCTTTGCATTGAGGGCTATCTGAAAATGGCTTTGGCGCTGAAGTTTTCTGTGAATGTGGAGTTGGTGGCATGTGAAACCCGCATGTGGAGCATTGGTTTGTGTGGGATGCTCTACCAGGTTCATTCCTACATAATGCACTCAAAGGGCATTAAGCCTAGAGTGTGAAAACTGAGTTTCCTTGAGAGCTGCATGGAAGCCTGATGGTGTGTGAAGTTAGTGAGCCAAATGGAGTTGTTCTCCCACAAGAACCACTCGGCTGATTCTTCTTCAATATGCCCTTCACCAACATGCAGTGTTTCCTTGATTGAATTAGCTCTCACACCAATATTTGCGTCTAGAGCCTTTGCATTGAGGGCTATCTGAAAGCGGCAGTACCACTGAAGTTGCCTGTGAATGTGGAGTTGGTGGCATGTGAAACCCGCATGTGGAGCATTGGTTTGTGTGGGATGCTCTACCAGGTTCATTCCTAGATAATGCACTCAAAGGGCATTAAGCATAGAGTGTGAAAACTGAGTTTCCTTGAGAGCTGCTTGGAAGCCTGATGGTGTGTGAAGTTAGTGAGCCAAATGGAGTTGTTCTCCCACAAGAACCACTCGGCTGATTCTTCTTCAATATGCGCTTCACCAACATGCAGTGTTTCCTTGATTGAATTAGCTCTCACACCAATATTTGGGCCTGGAGCCTTTGCATTAAGGGCTACCTGAAAACGGCTTTGGCGCTGAAGTTGTCTGTGAATGTGGAGTTGGTGGCATGTGAAACCCGCATGTGGAGCATTGGTTTGTGTGATAAGCCCACCAAGCTTCATTTCAGTCCTAGGCACTCAAAGGGATTTAAGCCTAGAGTGTGAAAACTGAGTTTCCTTGAGAGCTGCATGGAAGCCTGATGGTGTGTGAAGTTATTGAGCCAAATGGAGTTGTTCTCCCACAAGAACCACTCTGCTGATTCTTCTTCAATATGCGCTTCACCAACATGCAGTGTTTCCTTGATTGAATTAGCTCTCACACCAATATTTGGGCCTAGAGCCTTTGCATTGAGAGCTATCTGAAAATGGCTTTGGCGCTGAAGTTGTCTGTGAATGTGGAGTTGGTGGCATGTGAAACCCGCATGTGGAGCATTCGTTTGTGTGGGATGCTCTACCAGGTTCATTCCTACATAATGCACTCAAAGGGCATTAAGCCTAGAGTGTGAAAACTGAGTTTCCTTGAGAGCTGCATGGAAGCCTGATGGTGTGTGAAGTTAGTGAGCCAAATGGAGGTGTTCACTCACAAGAACCACTCGGCTGATTCTTCTTCAATATGCGCTTCACCAACATGCAGTGTTTCCTTGATTGAATTAGCTCTCACACCAATATTTGCGTCTAGAGCCTTTGTATTGAGGGCTATCTGAAAATGGCTTTGGCGCTGAAGTTGTCTGTGAATGTGGAGTTGGTGGCATGTGAAACCCGCATGTGGAGCATTGCTTCGTGTGGGATGCTCTACCAGGTGCATTTCATTCCTAGGCACTCAAAGGGCATTAAGCCTAGAGTGTGAAAACTGAGTTTCCTTGAGAGCTGCTTGGAAGCCTGATGGTGTGTGAAGTTAGTGAGCCAAATGGAGTTGTTGTCCCACAAGAACCACTCGGCTGATTCTTCTTCAATATGCGCTTCACCAACATGCAGTGTTTCCTTGATTGAATTAGCTCTCTCACCAATATTTGCACCTAGAGCCTTTGCATTGAGGGCTATCTGAAAATGGCTTTGGCGCTGAAGTTGTCTGTGAATGTGGAGTTGGTGGCATGTGAAACCCGCATGTGGAGCATTGCTTCGTGTGGGATGCTCTACCAGGTTTATTCCTACATAATGCACTCAAAGGGCATTAAGCCTAGAGTGTGAAAACTGAGTTTCCTTGAGAGCTGCTTGGAAGCCTGATGGTGTGTGAAGTTAGTGAGCCAAATGGAGTTGTTCTCGCACAAGAACCACTCGGCTGATCCTTCTTCAATATGCCCTTCACCAACATGCAGTGTTTCCTTGATTGAATTAGCTCTCACACCAATATTTTCGCCTAGAGCCTTTGCATTGAGGGCTATCTGAAAACGGCTTTGGCGCTGAAGTTGCCTGTGAATGTGGAGTTGGTGGCATGTGAAACCCGCATGTGGAGCATTGGTTTGTGTGGGATGCTCTACCAGGTTCCTTCCTACATAATGCACTCAAAGGGCATTAAGCCTAGAGGGTGAAAACTCAGTTTCCTTGAGAGCTGCATGGAAGCCTGATGGTGTGTGAAGTTAGTGAGCCAAATGGAGTTGTTCTCCCACAAGAACCACTCGGCTAACTCTTCTTCAATATGCGCTTCACCAACATGCAGTGTTTCCTTGATTGAATTAGCTCTCACACCAATATTTGCGCCTAGAGCCTTTGCATTGAGGACTATCTGAAAATGGCTTTGGCGCTGAAGTTGTCTGTGAATGTGGAGTTGGTGCATGTGAAACCCGCATGTGGAGCATTGGTTCGTGTGGGATGCTCTACCAGGTGCATTTCATTCCTAGGCACTCAAAGGGCATTAAGCCTAGAGTGTGAAAACTGAGTTTCCTTGATAGCTGCTTGGAAGCCTGATGGTGTGTGAAGTTAGTGAGCCAAATGGAGTTGTTGTCCCACAAGAACCACTCGGCTGATTCTTCTTCAATATGCGCTTCACAAACATGCAGTGTTTCCTTGATTGAATTAGCTCTCACACCAAAATTTGGGCCTAGAGCCTTTGCATTGATGGCTATCTGAAAACGGCTGTGACGCTGAAGTTGCCTGAGAATGTGGAGTTGGTGGCATGTGAAACCCGCATGTGGAGCATTGGTTTGTGTGGGATGCTCTACCAGGTTCATTCCTACATAATGCACTCAAAGGGCATTAAGCCTAGAGTGTGAAAACTGAGTTTCCTTGAGAGCTGCTTGGAAGCCTGATGGTGTGTGAAGTTAGTGAGCCAAATGGAGTTGTTCTCCCACAAGAACCACTCGGCTGATCCTTCTTCAATATGCCCTTCACCAACATGCAGTGTTTCCTTGATTGAATTAGCTCTCACACCAATATTTGCGTCTAGAGCCTTTGATTTGAGGGCTATCTGAAAACGGCTTTGGCGCTGAAGTTGCCTGTGAATGTGGAGTTGGTGGCATGTGAAACCCGCATGTGGAGCATTGGTTTGTGTGCTATGCTCTACCAGGTTCATTCCTACATAATGCACTCAAACGGCATTAAGCCTAGAGTGTGAAAACTCAGTTTCCTTGAGAGCTGCATGGAAGCCTGATGGTGTGTGAAGTTAGTGAGACAAATGGAGTTGTTCTCCCACAAGAACCACTCGGCTGATCCTTCTTCAATATGCGCTTCACCAACATGCAGTGTTTCCTTGATTGAATTAGCTCTCACACCAATATTTGGGCCTAGAGCCTTTGCATTGAGGGCTACCTGAAAACGGCTTTGGCACTGAAGTTGTCTGTGAATGTGGAGTTGGTGGCATGTGAAACCCGCATGTGGAGCATTGGTTTGTGTGATAAGCTCACCAAGCTTCATTTCAGTCCTAGGCACTCAAAGGGCATTAAGCCTAGAGTGTGAAAACTGAGTTTCCTTGAGAGCTGCTTGGAAGCCTGATGGTGTGTGAAGTTAGTGAGCCAAATGGAGTTGTTGTCCCACAAGAACCACTCGGCTGATTCTTCTTCCTTATGCGCTTCACCAACATGCAGTGTTTCCTTGATTGAATAAGCTCTCACACCAATATTTGCACCTAGAGCCTTTGCATTGAGGGCTATCTGAAAATGGCTTTGGCGCTGAAGTTGTCTGTGAATGTGGAGTTGGTGGCATGTGAAACCCGCATGTGGAGCATTGGTTTGTGTGGGATGCTCTACCAGGTTCATTCCTACATAATGCACTCAAAGGGCATTAAGCCTAGAGTGTGAAAACTGAGTTTCCTTGAGAGCTGCTTGGAAGCCTGATGGTGTGTGAAGTTAGTGAGCCAAATGGAGTTGTTCTCCCACAAGAACCACTCGGCTGATTCTTCTTCAATATGCGCTTCACCAACATGCAGTGTTTCCTTGATTGAATTAGCTCTCACACCAATATTTCGCCTAGAGCCTTTGCATTGAGGGCTATCTGAAAATGGCTTTGGCGCTGAAGTTGTCTGTGAATGTGGAGTTGGTGGCATGTGAAACCCGCATGTGGAGCATTGGTTTGTGTGGGATGTTCTACCAGGTGCATTTCATTCCTAGGCACTCAAAGGGCATTAAGCCTAGAGTGTGAAAACTGAGTTTCCTTGAGAGCTGCTTGGAAGCCTGATGGTGTGTGAAGTTAGTGAGCCAAATGGAGTTGTTCTCCCACAAGAACCACTCGGCTGATTCTTCTTCAATATGCGCTTACCAACATGCAGTGTTTCCTTGATTGAATTAGCTCTCACACCAATATTTGCGTCTAGAGCCTTTGCATTGAGGGCTATCTGAAAGCGGCTGTGCCACTGAAGTTGCCTGTGAATGTGGAGTTGGTGGCATGTGAAACCCGCATGTGGAGCATTGGTTTGTGTGGGATGCTTTACCAGGTTCATTCCTACATAATACACTCAAAGGGCATTAAGCCTAGAGTGTGAAAACTGAGTTTCCTTGAGAGCTGCTTGGAAGCCTGATGGTGTGTGAAGTTAGTGAGCCAAATGGAGTTGTTCTCCCACAAGAACCACTCGGCTGATTCTTCTTCAATATGCGCTTCACCAACATGCAGTGTTTCCTTGATTGAATTAGCTCTCACACCAATATTTGGGCCTAGAGCCTTTGCATTGAGGGCTATCTGAAAACGGCTGTGACGCTGAAGTTGTCTGTGAATGTGGAGTTGGTGGCATGTGAAACCAGCATGTGGAGCATTGGTTTGTGTGGGATGCTCTACCAGGTTCATTCCTACATAATGCACTCAAAGGGCACTAAGCCTAGAGGGTGAAAACTGAGTTTCCTTGAGAGCTGCTTGGAAGCCTGATGGTGTGTGAAGTTAGTGAGACAAATGGAGTTGTTCTCCCACAAGAACCACTCGGCTGATTCTTCTTCAATATGCGCTTCACCAACATGCAGTGTTTCCTTGATTGAATTAGCTCTCACACGAATATTTGGGCCTGGAGCCTTTGCATTGAGGGCTACCTGAAAACGGCTTTGGCGCTGAAGTTGTCTGTGAATGTGGAGTTGGTGGCATGTGAAACCCGCATGTGGAGCATTGGTTTGTGTGATAAGCTCACCAAGCTTCATTTCAGTCCTAGGCACTCAAAGGGCATTAAGCCTAGAGTGTGAAAACTGAGTTTCCTTGAGAGCTGCTTGGAAGCCTGATGGTGTGTGAAGTTAGTGAGCCAAATGGAGTTGTTCTCAACACAAGAACCACTCGGTTGATTCTTCTTCAATATGCGCTTCACCAACATGCAGTGTTTCCTTGATTGAATTAGCTCTCACACCAATATTTGCGCCTAGAGCCTTTGCATTGAGGGCTATCTGAAAATGGCTTTGGCGCTGAAGTTGTCTGTGAATGTGGAGTTGGTGGCATGTGAAACCCGCATGTGGAGCATTGGTTTGTGTGGGATGCTCTACCAGGTGCATTTCATTCCTAGGCACTCAAAGGGCATTAAGCCTAGAGTGTGCAAACTGAGTTTCCTTGAGAGCTGCTTGGAAGCCTGATGGTGTGTGAAGTTAGTGAGCCAAATGGAGTTGTTCTCCCACAAGAACCACTCGGCTGATTCTTCTTCAATATGCGCTTCACCAACATGCAGTGTTTCCTTGATTGAATTAGCTCTCACACCAATATTTGCGTCTAGAGCCTTTGCATTGAGGGCTATCTGAAAACGGCTGTGACGCTGAAGTTGCCTGTGAATGTGGAGTTGGTGGCATGTGAAACCCGCATGTGGAGCATTGGTTTGTGTGGGATGCTCTACCAGGTTCATTCCTACATAATACACTCCAAGGGCATTAAGCCTAGAGTGTGAAAACTGAGTTTCCTTGAGAGCTGCTTGGAAGCCTGATGGTGTGTGAAGTTAGTGAGCCAAATGGAGTTGTTGTCCCACAAGAACCACTCGGCTGATTCTTCTTCAATATGCGCTTCACCAACATGCAGTGTTTCCTTGATTGAATTAGCTCTCACACCAATATTTTCGCCTAGAGCCTTTGCATTGAGGGCTATCTGAAAACGGCTGTGACGCTGAAGTTGCCTGAGAATGTGGAGTTGGTGGCATGTGAAACCCGCATGTGGAGCATTGGTTTGTGTGGGATGCTCTACCAGGTTCCTTCCTACATAATGCACTCAAAGGGCATTAAGCCTAGAGGGTGAAAACTCAGTTTCCTTGAGAGCTGCATGGAAGCCTGATGGTGTGTGAAGTTAGTGAGCCAAATGGAGTTGTTCTCCCACAAGAACCACTCGGCTAATTCTTCTTCAATATGCGCTTCACCAACATGCAGTGTTTCCTTGATTGAATTAGCTCTCACACCAATGTTTGCGCCTAGAGCCTTTGCATTGAGGGCTATCTGAAAACGGCTGTGACGCTGAAGTTGTCTGTGAATGTGGAGTTGGTGGCATGTGAAACCCGCATGTGGAGCATTGGTTTGTGTGGGATGCTCTACCAGGTTCATTCCTACATAATGCACTCAAAGGGCATTAAGCCTAGAGTGTGAAAACTGAGTTTCCTTGAGAGCTGCTTGGAAGCCTGATGGTGTGTGAAGTTAGTGAGCCAAATGGAGTTGTTGTCCCACAAGAACCACTCGGCTGATCCTTCTTCAATATGCCCTTCACCAACATGCAGTGTTTCCTTGATTGAATTAGCTCTCACACCAATATTTGCGTCTAGAGCCTTTGCATTGAGGGCTATCTGAAAACAGCTTTGGCGCTGAAGTTGCCTGTGAATGTGGAGTTGGTGGCATGTGAAACCCGCATGTGGAGCATTGGTTTGTGTGGGATGCTCTACCAGGTTCCTTCCTACATAATGCACTCAAAGGGCATTAAGCCTAGAGTGTGAAAACTGAGTTTCCTTGAGAGCTGCTTGGAAGCCTGATGGTGTGTGAAGTTAGTGAGACAAATGGAGTTGTTCTCCCACAAGAACCACTCGGCTGATTCTTCTTCAATATGCGCTTCACCAACATGCAGTGTTTCCTTGATTGAATTAGCTCTCACACCAATATTTGGGCCTGGAGCCTTTGCATTGAGGGCTACCTGAAAACGGCTTTGGCGCTGAAGTTGTCTGTGAATGTGGAGTTGGTGGCATGTGAAACCCGCATGTGGAGCATTCGTTTGTGTGATAAGCTCACCAAGCTTCATTTCAGTCCTAGGCACTCAAAGGGCATTAAGCCTAGAGTGTGAAAACTGAGTTTCCTTGAGAGCTGCTTGGAAGCCTGATGGTGTGTGAAGTTAGTGAGCCAAATGGAGTTGTTCTCCCACAAGAACCACTCGGCTGATCCTTCTTCAATATGCCCTTCACCAACATGCAGTGTTTCCTTGATTGAATTAGCTCTCACACCAATATTTTCGCCTAGAGCCTTTGCATTGAGGGCTATCTGAAAACGGCTTTGGCGCTGAAGTTTCCTGTGAATGTGGAGTTGGTGGCATGTGAAACCCGCATGTGGAGCATTGGTTTGTGTGGGATGCTCTACCAGGTTCCTTCCTACATAATGCACTCAAAAGGCATTAAGCCTAGAGTGTGAAAACTCAGTTTCCTTGAGAGCTGCATGGAAGCCTGATGGTGTGTGAAGTTAGTGAGCCAAATGGAGTTGTTCTCCCACAAGAACCACTCGGCTAATTCTTCTTCAATATGCGCTTCACCAACATGCAGTGTTTCTTTGATTGAATTAGCTCTCACACCAATATTTGCGCCTAGAGCCTTTGCATTGAGGGCTATCTGAAAACGGCTTTGGCGCTGAAGTTGTCTGTGAATGTGGAGTTGGTGGCATGTGAAACCCGCATGTGGAGCATTGGTTTGTGTGGGATGCTCTACCAGGTTCATTCCTACATAATGCACTCAAAGGGCATTAAGCCTAGAGTGTGAAAACTGAGTTTCCTTGAGAGCTGCTTGGAAGCCTGATGGTGTGTGAAGTTAGTGAGCCAAATGGAGTTTTTGTCCCACAAGAACCACTCGGCTGATCCTTCTTCAATATCCCTTCACCAACATGCAGTGTTTCCTTGATTGAATTAGCTCTCACACCAATATTTGCGTCTAGAGCCTTTGCATTGAGGGCTATCTGAAAACGGCTGTGGCGCTGAAGTTGCCTGTGAATGTGGAGTTGGTGGCATGTGAAACCCGCATGTGGAGCATTCATTTGTGTGGGATTCTCTACCAGGTTCCTTCCTACATAATGCACTCAAAGGGCATTAAGCCTAGAGTGTGAAAACTGAGTTTCCTTGAGAGCTGCTTGGAAGCCTGATGGTGTGTGAAGTTAGTGAGACAAATGGAGTTGTTCTCCCACAAGAACCACTCTGCTGATTCTTCTTCAATATGCGCTTCACCAACATGCAGTGTTTCCTTGATTGAATTAGCTCTCACACCAATATTTGGGCCTGGAGCCTTTGCATTGAGGGCTACCTGAAAACGGCTTTGGCGCTGAAGTTGTCTGTGAATGTGGAGTTGGTGGCATGTGAAACCCGCATGTGGAGCATTGGTTTGTGTGATAAGCTCACCAAGCTTCATTTCAGTCCTAGGCACTCAAAGGGCATTAAGCCTAGAGTGTGAAAACTGAGTTTCCTTGAGAGCTGCTTGGAAGCCTGATGGTGTGTGAAGTTAGTGAGCCAAATGGAGTTGTTCTCCCACAAGAACCACTCGGTTGATTCTTCTTCAATATGCGCTTCACCAACATGCAGTGTTTCCTTGATTGAATTAGCTCTCACACCAATATTTGCGCCTAGAGCCTTTGCATTGAGGGCTATCTGAAAATGGCTTTGGCGCTGAAGTTGTCTGTGAATGTGGAGTTGGTGGCATGTGAAACCCGCATGTGGAGCATTGGTTTGTGTGGGATGCTCTTCCAGGTGCATTTCATTCCTAGGCACTCAAAGGGCATTAAGCCTAGAGTGTGCAAACTGAGTTTCCTTGAGAGCTGCTTGGAAGCCTGATGGTGTGTGAAGTTAGTGAGCCAAATGGAGTTGTTCTCCCACAAGAACCACTCGGCTGATTCTTCTTCAATATGCGCTTCACCAACATGCAGTGTTTCCTTGATTGAATTAGCTCTCACACCAATATTTTCGCCTAGAGCCTTTGCATTGAGGGCTATCTGAAAACGGCTGTGACGCTGAAGTTGCCTGTGAATGTGGAGTTGGTGGCATGTGAAACCCGCATGTGGAGCATTGGTTTGTGTGGGATGCTCTACCAGGTTCATTCCTACATAATACACTCCAAGGGCATTAAGCCTAGAGTGTGCAAACTGAGTTTCCTTGAGAGCTGCTTGGAAGCCTGATGGTGTGTGAAGTTAGTGAGCCAAATGGAGTTGTTGTCCCACAAGAACCACTCGGCTGATTCTTCTTCAATATGCGCTTCACCAACATGCAGTGTTTCCTTGATTGAATTAGCTCTCACACCAATATTTGCACCTAGAGCCTTTGCATTGAGGGCTATCTGAAAACGGCTTTGGCGCTGAAGTTGTCTGTGAATGTGGAGTTGGTGGCATGTGAAAGCCAAATGTGGAGCATTGGTTTGTGTGGGATGCTCTACCAGGTTTATTCCTACATAATGCACTCCAAGGGCATTAAGCCTAGAGTGTGAAAACTGAGTTTCCTTGAGAGCTGCTTGGAAGCCTGATGGTGTGTGAAGTTAGTGAGCCAAATGGAGTTGTTGTCCCACAAGAACCACTCGGCTGATTCTTCTTCAATATGCGCTTCACCAACATGCAGTGTTTCCTTGATTGAATTAGCTCTCACACCAATATTTTCGCCTAGAGCCTTTGCATTGAGGGCTATCTGAAAACGGCTGTGACGCTGAAGTTGCCTGAGAATGTGGAGTTGGTGGCATGTGAAACCCGCATGTGGAGCATTGGTTTGTGTGGGATGCTCTACCAGGTTCATTCCTACATAATACACTCAAAGGGCATTAAGCCTAGAGTGTGAAAACTGAGTTTCCTTGAGAGCTGCTTGGAAGCCTGATGGTGTGTGAAGTTAGTGAGCCAAATGGAGGTGTTCTCTCACAAGAACCACTCGGCTGATCCTTCTTCAATATGCCCTTCACCAACATGCAGTGTTTCCTTGATTGAATTAGCTCTCACACCAATATTTGCGTCTAGAGCCTTTGTATTGAGGGCTATCTGAAAACGGCTTTGGCGCTGAAGTTGTCTGTGAATGTGGAGTTGGTGGCATGTGAAACCCGCATGTGGAGCATTGGTTCGTGTGGGATGCTCTACCAGGTGCATTTCATTCCTAGGCACTCAAAGGGCATTAAGCCTAGAGTGTGAAAACTGAGTTTCCTTGAGAGCTGCTTGGAAGCCTGATGGTGTGTGAAGTTAGTGAGCCAAATGGAGTTGTTGTCCCACAAGAACCACTCGGCTGATTCTTCTTCAATATGCGCTTCACCAACATGCAGTGTTTCCTTGATTGAATTAGCTCTCACACCAATATTTGCACCTAGAGCCTTTGCATTGAGTTCTATCTGAAAATGGCTTTGGCGCTGAAGTTGTCTGTGAATGTGGAGTTGGTGGCATGTGAAAGCCGCATGTGGAGCATTGGTTTGTGTGGGATGCTCTACCAGGTTTATTCCTACATAATGCACTCAAAGGGCATTAAGCCTAGAGTGTGAAAACTGAGTTTCCTTGAGAGCTGCTTGGAAGCCTGATGGTGTGTGAAGTTAGTGAGCCAAATGGAGTTGTTCTCCCACAAGAACCACTCGGCTGATCCTTCTTCAATATGCCCTTCACCAACATGCAGTGTTTCCTTGATTGAATTAGCTCTCACACCAATATTTTCGCCTAGAGCCTTTGCATTGAGGGCTATCTGAAAACGGCTTTGGCGCTGAAGTTGCCTGTGAATGTGGAGTTGGTGGCATGTGAAACCCGCATGTGGAGCATTGGTTTGTGTGGGATGCTCTACCAGGTTCCTTCCTACATAATGCACTCAAAGGGCATTAAGCCTAGAGGGTGAAAACTCAGTTTCCTTGAGAGCTGCATGGAATCCTGATGGTGTGTGAAGTTAGTGAGCCAAATGGAGTTGTTCTCCCACAAGAACCACTCGGCTAATTCTTCTTCAATATGCGCTTCACCAACATGCAGTGTTTCCTTGATTGAATTAGCTCTCACACCAATATTTGCGCCTAGAGCCTTTGCATTGAGGGCTATCTGAAAATGGCTTTGGCGCTGAAGTTGTCTGTGAATGTGGAGTTGGTGGCATGTGAAACCTGCATGTGGAGCATTGGTTTGTGTGGGATGCTCTACCAGGTGCATTTCATTCCTAGGCACTCAAAGGGCATTAAGCCTAGAGTGTGCAAACTGAGTTTCCTTGATAGCTGCTTGGAAGCCTGATGGTGTGTGAAGTTAGTGAGCCAAATGGAGTTGTTGTCCCACAAGAACCACTCGGCTGATTCTTCTTCAATATGCGCTTCACCAACATGCAGTGTTTCCTTGATTGAATTAGCTCTCACACCAAAATTTGGGCCTAGAGCCTTTGCATTGATGGCTATCTGAAAACGGCTGTGACGCTGAAGTTGTCTGTGAATGTGGAGTTGGTGGCATGTGAAGCCCGCATGTGGAGCATTGGTTTGTGTGGGATGCTCTACCAGGTTCATTCCTACATAATGCACTCAAAGGGCATTAAGCCTAGAGTGTGAAAACTGAGTTTCCTTGAGAGCTGCTTGGAAGCCTGATGGTGTGTGAAGTTAGTGAGCCAAATGGAGTTGTTCTCCCACAAGAACCACTCGGCTGATCCTTCTTCAATATGCCCTTCACCAACATGCAGTGTTTCCTTGATTGAATTAGCTCTCACACCAATATTTGCGTCTAGAGCCTTTGCATTGAGGGCTATCTGAAAACAGCTTTGGCGCTGAAGTTGTCTGTGAATGTGGAGTTGGTGGCATGTGAAACCCGCATGTGGAGCATTGGTTTGTGTGGGATGCTCTACCAGGTTCCTTCCTACATAATGCACTCAAAGGGCATTAAGCCTAGAGTGTGAAAACTGAGTTTCCTTGAGAGCTGCTTGGAAGCCTGATGGTGTGTGAAGTTAGTGAGACAAATGGAGTTGTTCTCCCACAAGAACCACTCTGCTGATTCTTCTTCAATATGCCCTTCACCAACATGCAGTGTTTCCTTGATTGAATTAGCTCTCACACCAATATTTGGGCCTGGAGCCTTTGCATTGAGGGCTACCTGAAAACGGCTTTGGCGCTGAAGTTGTCTGTGAATGTGGAGTTGGTGGCATGTGAAACCCGCATGTGGAGCATTGGTTTGTGTGATAAGCTCACCAAGCTTCATTTCAGTCCTAGGCACTCAAAGGGCATTAAGCCTAGAGTGTGAAAACTGAGTTTCCTTGAGAGCTGCTTGGAAGCCTGATGGTGTGTGAAGTTAGTGAGCCAAATGGAGTTGTTCTCAACACAAGAACCACTCGGTTGATTCTTCTTCAATATGCGCTTCACCAACATGCAGTGTTTCCTTGATTGAATTAGCTCTCACACCAATATTTGCGCCTAGAGCCTTTGCATTGAGGGCTATCTGAAAATGGCTTTGGCGCTGAAGTTGTCTGTGAATGTGGAGTTGGTGGCATGTGAAACCCGCATGTGGAGCATTGGTTTGTGTGGGATGCTCTACCAGGTGCATTTCATTCCTAGGCACTCAAAGGGCATTAAGCCTAGAGTGTGCAAACTGAGTTTCCTTGAGAGCTGCTTGGAAGCCTGATGGTGTGTGAAGTTAGTGAGCCAAATGGAGTTGTTCTCCCACAAGAACCACTCGGCTGATTCTTCTTCAATATGCGCTTCACCAACATGCAGTGTTTCCTTGATTGAATTAGCTCTCACACCAATATTTGCGTCTAGAGCCTTTGCATTGAGGGCTATCTGAAAACGGCTGTGACGCTGAAGTTGCCTGTGAATGTGGAGTTGGTGGCATGTGAAACCCGCATGTGGAGCATTGGTTTGTGTGGGATGCTCTACCAGGTTCATTCCTACATAATACACTCCAAGGGCATTAAGCCTAGAGTGTGAAAACTGAGTTTCCTTGAGAGCTGCTTGGAAGCCTGATGGTGTGTGAAGTTAGTGAGCCAAATGGAGTTGTTGTCCCACAAGAACCACTCGGCTGATTCTTCTTCAATATGCGCTTCACCAACATGCAGTGTTTCCTTGATTGAATTAGCTCTCACACCAATATTTTCGCCTAGAGCCTTTGCATTGAGGGCTATCTGAAAACGGCTGTGACGCTGAAGTTGCCTGAGAATGTGGAGTTGGTGGCATGTGAAACCCGCATGTGGAGCATTGGTTTGTGTGGGATGCTCTACCAGGTTCATTCCTACATAATACACTCAAAGGGCATTAAGCCTAGAGTGTGAAAACTGAGTTTCCTTGAGAGCTGCTTGGAAGCCTGATGGTGTGTGAAGTTAGTGAGCCAAATGGAGGTGTTCTCTCACAAGAACCACTCGGCTGATTCTTCTTCAATATGCGCTTCACCAACATGCAGTGTTTCCTTGATTGAATTAGCTCTCACACCAATATTTGCGTCTAGAGCCTTTGTATTGAGGGCTATCTGAAAATGGCTTTGGCGCTGAAGTTGTCTGTGAATGTGGAGTTGGTGGCATGTGAAACCCGCATGTGGAGCATTGGTTCGTGTGGGATGCTCTACCAGGTGCATTTCATTCCTAGGCACTCAAAGGGCATTAAGCCTAGAGTGTGCAAACTGAGTTTCCTTGAGAGCTGCTTGGAAGCCTGATGGTGTGTGAAGTTAGTGAGCCAAATGGAGTTGTTGTCCCACAAGAACCACTCGGCTGATTCTTCTTCAATATGCGCTTCACCAACATGCAGTGTTTCCTTGATTGAATTAGCTCTCACACCAATATTTGCACCTAGAGCCTTTGCATTGAGGGCTATCTGAAAATGGCTTTGGCGCTGAAGTTGTCTGTGAATGTGGAGTTGGTGGCATGTGAAAGCCACATGTGGAGCATTGGTTTGTGTGGGATGCTCTACTAGGTTCATTCCTAGATAATGCACTCAAAGGGCATTAAGCCTAGAGTGTGAAAACTGAGTTTCCTTGAGAGCTGTTTGGAAGCCTGATGGTGTGTGAAGTTAGTGAGCCAAATGGAGTTGTTCTCCCACAAGAACCACTCGGCTGATTCTTCTTCAATATGCGCTTCACCAACATGCAGTGTTTCCTTGATTGAATTAGCTCTCACACCAATATTTGCGTCTAGAGCCTTTGCATTGAGGGCTATCTGAAAACGGCTGTGACGCTGAAGTTGCCTGTGAATGCGGAGTTGGTGGCATGTGAAACCCGCATGTGGAGCATTGGATTGTGTGGGATGCTCTACCAGGTTCATTCCTACATAATACACTCAAAGGGCATTAAGCCTAGAGTGTGAAAACTGAGTTTCCTTGAGAGCTGCTTGGAAGCCTGATGGTGTGTGAAGTTAGTGAGCCAAATGGAGGTGTTCTCTCACAAGAACCACTCGGCTGATTCTTCTTCAATATGCGCTTCACCAACATGCAGTGTTTCCTTGATTGAATTAGCTCTCACACCAATATTTGCGTCTAGAGCCTTTGTATTGAGGGCTATCTGAAAATGGCTTTGGCGCTGAAGTTGTCTGTGAATGTGTAGTTGGTGGCATGTGAAACCCGCATGTGGAGCATTGGTTCGTGTGGGATGCTCTACCAGGTGCATTTCATTCCTAGGCACTCAAAGGGCATTAAGCCTAGAGTGTGAAAACTGAGTTTCCTTGAGAGCTGCTTGGAAGCCTGATGGTGTGTGAAGTTAGTGAGCCAAATGGAGTTGTTGTCCCACAAGAACCACTCGGCTGATTCTTCTTCAATATGCGCTTCACCAACATGCAGTGTTTCCTTGATTGAATTAGCTCTCACACCAATATTTGCACCTAGAGCCTTTGCATTGACGGCTATCTGAAAATGGCTGTGGCGCTGAAGTTGTCTGTGAATGTGGAGTTGGTGGCATGTGAAAGCCGCATGTGGAGCATTGGTTTGTGTGGGATGCTCTACCAGGTTTATTCCTACATAATGCACTCAAAGGGCATTAAGCCTAGAGTGTGAAAACTGAGTTTCCTTGAGAGCTGCATGGAAGCCTGATGGTGTGTGAAGTTAGTGAGCCAAATGGAGTTGTTCTCCCACAAGAACCACTCGGCTGATCCTTCTTCAATATGCCCTTCACCAACATGCAGTGTTTCCTTGATTGAATTAGCTCTCACACCAATATTTTCGCCTAGAGCCTTTGCATTGAGGGCTATCTGAAAACGGCTTTGACGCTGAAGTTGCCTGTGAATGTGGAGTTGGTGGCATGTGAAACCCGCATGTGGAGCATTGGTTTGTGTGGGATGCTCTACCAGGTTCCTTCCTACATAATGCACTCAAAGGGCATTAAGCCTAGAGGGTGAAAACTCAGTTTCCTTGAGAGCTGCATGGAAGCCTGATGGTGTGTGAAGTTAGTGAGCCAAATGGAGTTGTTCTCCCACAAGAACCACTCGGCTAATTCTTCTTCAATATGCGCTTCACCAACATGCAGTGTTTCCTTGATTGAATTAGCTCTCACACCAATATTTGCGCCTAGAGCCTTTGCATTGAGGGCTATCTGAAAATGGCATTGGCGCTGAAGTTGTCTGTGAATGTGGAGTTGGTGGCATGTGAAACCCGCATGTGGAGCATTCGTTTGTGTGGGATGCTCTACCAGGTGCATTTCATTCCTAGGCACTCAAAGGGCATTAAGCCTAGAGTGTGAAAACTGAGTTTCCTTGATAGCTGCTTGGAAGCCTGATGGTGTGTGAAGTTAGTGAGCCAAATGGAGTTGTTGTCCCACAAGAACCACTCGGCTGATTCTTCTTCAATATGCGCTTCACCAACATGCAGTGTTTCCTTGATTGAATTAGCTCTCACACCAAAATTTGGGCCTAGAGCCTTTGCATTGATGGCTATCTGAAAACGGCTGTGACGCTGAAGTTGTCTGTGAATGTGGAGTTGGTGGCATGTGAAGCCCGCATGTGGAGCATTGGTTTGTGTGGGATGCTCTACCAGGTTCATTCCTACATAATGCACTCAAAGGGCATTAAGCCTAGAGTGTGAAAACTGAGTTTCCTTGAGAGCTGCTTGGAAGCCTGATGGTGTGTGAAGTTAGTGAGCCAAATGGAGTTGTTCTCCCACAAGAACCACTCGGCTGATCCTTCTTCAATATGCCCTTCACCAACATGCAGTGTTTCCTTGATTGAATTAGCTCTCACACCAATATTTGCGTCTAGAGCCTTTGATTTGAGGGCTATCTGAAAACGGCTTTGGCGCTGAAGTTGCCTGTGAATGTGGAGTTGGTGGCATGTGAAACCCGCATGTGGAGCATTGGTTTGTGTGCTATGCTCTACCAGGTTCATTCCTACATAATGCACTCAAACGGCATTAAGCCTAGAGTGTGAAAACTCATTTGCCTTGAGAGCTGCATGGAAGCCTGATGGTGTGTGAAGTTAGTGAGACAAATGGAGTTGTTCTCCCACAAGAACCACTCGGCTGATCCTTCTTCAATATGCGCTTCACCAACATGCAGTGTTTCCTTGATTGAATTAGCTCTCACACCAATATTTGGGCCTGGAGCCTTTGCATTGAGGGCTACCTGAAAACGGCTTTGGCGCTGAAGTTGCCTGTGAATGTGGAGTTGGTGGCATGTGAAACCCGCATGTGGAGCATTGGTTTGTGTCATAAGCTCACCAAGCTTCATTTCAGTCCTAGGCACTCAAAGGGCATTAAGCCTAGAGTGTGAAAACTGAGTTTCCTTGAGAGCTGCTTGGAAGCCTGATGGTGTGTGAAGTTAGTGAGCCAAATGGAGTTGTTCTCCCACAAGAACCACTCGGCTGATTCTTCTTCAATATGCGCTTCACCAACATGCAGTGTTTCCTTGATTGAATTAGCTCTCACACCAATATTTGCGTCTAGAGCCTTTGCATTGAGGGCTATCTGAAAACGGCTGTGACACTGAAGTTGCCTGTGAATGTGGAGTTGGTGGCATGTGAAACCCGCATGTGGAGCATTGGTTTGTGTGGGATGCTCTACCAGGTTCATTCCTACATAATACACTCCAAGGGCATTAAGCCTAGAGTGTGAAAACTGAGTTTCCTTGAGAACTGCTTGGAAGCCTGATGGTGTGTGAAGTTAGTGAGCCAAATGGAGTTGTTGTCCCACAAGAACCACTCGGCTGATTCTTCTTCAATATGCGATTCACCAACATGCAGTGTTTCCTTGATTGAATTAGCTCTCACACCAATATTTGCGTCTAGAGCCTTTGATTTGAGGGCTATCTGAAAACGGCTTTGGCGCTGAAGTTGCCTGTGAATGTGGAGTTGGTGGCATGTGAAACCCACATGTGGAGCATTGGTTTGTGTGCTATGCTCTACCAGGTTCATTCCTACATAATGCACTCAAAGGGCATTAAGCCTAGAGTGTGAAAACTCAGTTTCCTTGAGAGCTGCATGGAAGCCTGATGGTGTGTGAAGTTAGTGAGCCAAATGGAGTTGTTCTCCCACAAGAACCACTCGGCTGATTCTTCTTCAATATGCGCTTCACCAACATGCAGTGTTTCCTTGATTGAATTAGCTCTCACACAAATATTTGGGCCTGGAGCCTTTGCATTGAGGGCTACCTGAAAACGGCTTTGGCGCTGAAGTTGTCTGTGAATGTGGAGTTGGTGGCATGTGAAACCCGCATGTGGAGCATTGGTTTGTGTGATAAGCTCACCAAGCTTCATTTCAGTCCTAGGCACTCAAAGGGCATTAAGCCTAGAGTGTGAAAACTGAGTTTCCTTGAGAGCTGCTTGGAAGCCTGATGGTGTGTGAAGTTAGTGAGCCAAATGGAGTTGTTCTCCCACAAGAACCACTCGGTTGATTCTTCTTCAATATGCGCTTCACCAACATGCAGTGTTTCCTTGATTGAATTAGCTCTCACACCAATATTTGCGCCTAGAGCCTTTGCATTGAGGGCTATCTGAAAATGGCTTTGGCGCTGAAGTTGTCTGTGAATGTGGAGTTGGTGGCATGTGAAACCCGCATGTGGAGCATTGGTTTGTGTGGGATGCTCTACCAGGTGCATTTCATTCCTAGGCACTCAAAGGGCATTAAGCCTAGAGTGTGAAAACTGAGTTTCCTTGAGAGCTGCTTGGAAGCCTGATGGTGTGTGAAGTTAGTGAGCCAAATGGAGTTGTTCTCCCACAAGAACCACTCGGTTGATTCTTCTTCAATATGCGCTTCACCAACATGCAGTGTTTCCTTGATTGAATTAGCTCTCACACCAATATTTGCGCCTAGAGCCTTTGCATTGAGGGCTATCTGAAAACGGCTGTGATGCTGAAGTTGCCTGTGAATGTGGAGTTGGTGGCATGTGAAACCCGCATGTGGAGCATTGGTTTGTGTGGGATGCTCTACCAGGTTCATTCCTACATAATACACTCCAAGGGCATTAAGCCTAGAGTGTGAAAACTGAGTTTCCTTGAGAGCTGCTTGGAAGCCTGATGGTGTGTGAAGTTAGTGAGCCAAATGGAGTTGTTCTCCCACAAGAACCACTCGGCTGATTCTTCTTCAATATGCGCTTCACCAACATGCAGTGTTTCCTTGATTGAATTAGCTCTCACACCAATATTTTCGCCTAGAGCCTTTGCATTGAGGGCTATCTGAAAATGGCTTTGGCGCTGAAGTTGCCTGAGAATGTGGAGTTGGTGGCATGTGAAACCCGCATGTGGAGCATTGGTTTGTGTGGGATGCTCTACCAGGTTCATTCCTACATAATACACTCAAAGGGCATTAAGCCTAGAGTGTGAAAACTGAGTTTCCTTGAGAGCTGCTTGGAAGCCTGATGGTGTGTGAAGTTAGTGAGCCAAATGGAGTTGTTCTCCCACAAGAACCACTCGGCTGATTCTTCTTCAATATGCGCTTCACCAACATGCAGTGTTTCCTTGATTGAATTAGCTCTCACACCAATATTTGCGTCTAGAGCCTTTGCATTGAGGGCTATCTAAAAATGGCTGTGGCGCTGAAGTTGTCTGTGAATGTGGAGTTGGTGGCATGTGAAACCCGCATGTGGAGCATTGGTTTGTGTGGGATGCTCTACCAGGTTCCTTCCTAGATAATGCACTCAAAGGGCATTAAGCCTAGAGTGTGAAAACTGAGTTTCCTTGAGAGCTGCATGGAAGCCTGATGGTGTGTGAAGTTAGTGAGCCAAATGGAGGTGTTCTCTCACAAGAACCACTCGGCTGATTCTTCTTCAATATGCGCTTCACCAACATGCAGTGTTTCCTTGATTGAATTAGCTCTCACACCAATATTTGCGCCTAGAGCCTTTGCATTGAGGACTATCTGAAAATGGCTTTGGCGCTGAAGTTGTCTGTGAATGTGGAGTTGGTGGCATGTGAAACCCGCATGTGGAGCATTGGTTTGTGTGGGATGCTCTACCAGGTGCATTTCATTCCTAGGCACTCAAAGGGCATTAAGCCTAGAGTGTGAAAACTGAGTTTCCTTGAGAGCTGCTTGGAAGCCTGATGGTGTGTGAAGTTAGTGAGCCAAATGGAGTTGTTGTCCCACAAGAACCACTCGGCTGATTCTTCTTCAATATGCGCTTCACCAACATGCAGTGTTTCCTTGATTGAATTAGCTCTCACACCAATATTTTCGCCTAGAGCCTTTGCATTGAGGGCTATCTGAAAACGGCTGAGGCGCTGAAGTTGCCTGTGAATGTGGAGTTGGTGGCATGTGAAACCCGCATGTGGAGCATTGGTTTGTGTGGGATGCTCTACCAGGTTCATTCCTACATAATACACTCAAAGGGCATTAAGCCTAGAGTGTGAAAACTGAGTTTCCTTGAGAGCTGCTTGGAAGCCTGATGGTGTGTGAAGTTAGTGAGCCAAATGGAGTTGTTCTCCCACAAGAACCACTCGGCTGATTCTTCTTCAATATGCGCTTCACCAACATGCAGTGTTTCCTTGATTGAATTAGCTCTCACACCAGTATTTGCGTCTAGAGCCTTTGCATTGAGGGCTATCTGAAAACGGCTGTGACGCTGAAGTTGCCTGTGAATGTGGAGTTGGTGGCATGTGAAACCAGCATGTGGAGCATTGGTTTGTGTGGGATGCTCTACCAGGTTCATTCCTACATAATGCACTCAAAGGGCATTAAGCCTAGAGTGTGAAAACTGAGTTTCCTTGAGAGCTGCTTGGAAGCCTGATGGTGTGTGAAGTTAGTGAGCCAAATGGAGTTGTTCTCCCACAAGAACCACTCGGCTGATCCTTCTTCAATATGCGCTTCACCAACATGCAGTGTTTCCTTGATTGAATTAGCTCTCACACCAATATTTGCGTCTACAGCCTTTGCATTAAGGGCTATCTGAAAACGGCTTTGGCGCTGAAGTTGCCTGTGAATGTGGAGTTGGTGGCATGTGAAACCCGCATGTGGAGCATTGGTTTGTGTGGGATGCTCTACCAGGTTCCTTCCTACATAATGCACTCAAAGGGCATTAAGCCTAGAGTGTGAAAACTGAGTTTCCTTGAGAGCTGCTTGGAAGCCTGATGGTGTGTGAAGTTAGTGAGACAAATGGAGTTGTTCTCCCACAAGAACCACTCGGCTGATTCTTCTTCAATATGCGCTTCACCAACATGCAGTGTTTCCTTGATTGAATTAGCTCTCACACCAATATTTGGGCCTGGAGCCTTTGCATTGAGGGCTACCTGAAAACGGCCTTGGCGCTGAAGTTGTCTGTGAATGTGGAGTTGGTGGCATGTGAAACCCGCATGTGGAGCATTGGTTTGTGTGATAAGCTCACCAAGCTTCATTTCAGTCCTAGGCACTCAAAGGGCATTAAGCCTAGAGTGTGAAAACTGAGTTTCCTTGAGAGCTGCTTGGAAGCCTGATGGTGTGCGAAGTTAGTGAGCCAAATGGAGTTGTTGTCCCACAAGAACCACTCGGCTGATTCTTCTTCAATATGCGCTTCACCAACATGCAGTGTTTCCTTGATTGAATTAGCTCTCACACCAATATTTTTTGCCTAGAGCCTTTGCATTGAGGGCTATCTGAAAATGGCTTTGGCGCTGAAGTTGTCTGTGAATGTGGAGTTGGTGGCATGTGAAACCCGCATGTGGAGCATTGGTTTGTGTGGGATGCTCTACCAGGTTCATTCCTACATAATGCACTCAAAGGGCATTGAGCCTAGAGTGTGAAAACTGAGTTTCCTTGAGAGCTGCTTGGAAGCCTGATGGTGTGTGAAGTTAGTGAGCCAAATGGAGTTGTTCTCCCACAAGAACCACTCGGCTGATTCTTCTTCAATATGCGCTTCACCAACATGCAGTGTTTCCTTGATTGAATTAGCTCTCACACCAATATTTGTGCCTAGAGCCTTTGCATTGAGGGCTATCTGAAAATGGCTTTGGCGCTGAAGTTGTCTGTGAATGTGGAGTTGGTGGCATGTGAAACCCGCATGTGGAGCATTGGTTTGTGTGGGATGCTCTACCAGGTTCATTCCTAGATAATGCACTCAAAGGGCATTAAGCCTAGAGTGTGAAAACTGAGTTTCCTTGAGAGCTGCTTGGAAGCCTGATGGTGTGTGAAGTTAGTGAGCCAAATGGAGTTGTTCTCCCACAAGAACCACTCGGCTGATTCTTCTTCAATATGCGCTTCACCAACATGCAGTGTTTCCTTGATTGAATTAGCTCTCACACCAATATTTGCATCTAGAGCCTTTGCATTGAGAGCTACCTGAAACCGGCTTTGGCGCTGAAGTTGTCTGTGAATGTGGAGTTGGTGGCATGTGAAACCCGCATGTGGAGCATTGGTTCGTGTGTGATGCTCTACCAGGTGCATTTCATTCCTAGGCACTCAAAGGGCATTAAGCCTAGAGTGTGAAAACTGAGTTTCCTTGAGAGCTGCTTGGAAGCCTGATGGTGTGTGAAGTTAGTGAGCCAAATGGAGTTGTTCTCCCACAAGAACCATTCGGCTGATCCTTCTTCAATATGCGCTCCACCAACATGCAGTGTTTCCTTGATTGAATTAGCTCTCACACCAATATTTGCACCTAGAGCCTTTGCATTGACGGCTATCTGAAAATGGCTTTGGCGCTGAAGTTGTCTGTGAATGTGGAGTTGGTGACATGTGAAACCCGCATGTGGAGCATTGGTTTGTGTGGGATGCTCTACCACGTTCATTCCTAGATAATGCACTCAAAGGGTATTAAGCCTAGAGTGTGAAAACTGAGTTTCCTTGAGAGCTGCTTGGAAGCCTGATGGTGTGTGAAGTTAGTGAGCCAAATGGAATTGTTGTCCTACAAGAACCACTCGGCTGATTCTTCTTCAATATGCGCTTCACCAACATGCAGTGTTTCCTTGATTGAATTAGCTCTCACACCAATATTTGCGTCTAGAGCCTTTGATTTGAGAGCTATCTGAAAATGGCTTTGGCGCTGAAGTTGTCTGTGAATGTGGAGTTGGTGGCATGTGAAACCCCCATGTGGAGCATTCGTTTGTGTGGGATGCTCTACCAGGTTCATTCCTAGATAATGCACTCAAAGGGCATTAAGCCTAGAGTGTGAAAACTGAGTTTCCTTGAGAGCTGCTTGGAAGCCTGATGGTGTGTGAAGTTAGTGAGCCAAATGGAGTTGTTCTCCCACAAGAACCACTCGGCTGATTCTTCTTCAACATGCGCTTCACCAACATGCAGTGTTTCCTTGATTGAATTAGCTCTCACACCAATATTTGGGCCTAGAGCCTTTGCATTGAGGGCTACCTGAAAACGGCTTTGGCGCTGAAGTTGTCTGAGAATGTGGAGTTGGTGGCATGTGAAACCCGCATGTGGAGCATTCGTTTGTGTGGGATGCTCACCAAGCTTCATTTGAGTCCTAGGCACTCAAAGGGCATTAAGCCTAGAGTGTGAAAACTGAGTTACCTTGAGAGCTGCTTGGAAGCCTGATGGTGTGTGAAGTTAGTGAGCCAAATGGAGTTGTTCTCCCACAAGAACCACTGGGCTGATCCTTCTTCAATATGCCCTTCACCAACATGCAGTGTTTCCTTGATTGAATTAGCTCTCACACCAATATTTGGGTCTAGAGCCTTTGCATTAAGGGCTATCTGAAAATGTCTTTGGCGCTGAAGTTGTCTGTGAATATGGAGTTGGTGGCATGTGAAACCCGCCTGTGGAGCATTCGTTTGTGTGGGATGCTCTACCAGGTTCATTCCTACATAATGCACTCAAAGGGCATTAAGCCTAGAGTGTGAAAACTCAGTTTCCTTGAGAGCTGCATGGAAGCCTGATGGTGTGTGAAGTTAGTGAGCCAAATGGAGTTGTTCTCCCACAAGAACCACTCGGCTGATTCTTCTTCAATATGCGCTTCACCAACATGCAGTGTTTCCTTGATTGAATTAGCTCTCACACCAATATTTGCGCCTAGAGCCTTTGCATTGAGGGCTATCTGAAAATGGCTGTGGCGCTGAAGTTGTCTGTGAATGTGGAGTTGGTGGCATGTGAAACCCGCATGTGGAGCATTGGTTTGTGTGGGATGCTCTACCAGGTTCATTCCTAGATAATGCACTCAAAGGGCATTAAGCCTAGAGTGTGAAAACTGAGTTTCCTTCAGAGCTGCTTGGAACCCTGATGGTGTGTGAAGTTAGTGAGCCAAATGGAGTTGTTCTCCCACAAGAACCACTCGGCTGATTCTTCTTCAATATGCGCTTCACCAACATGCAGTGTTTCCTTGATTGAATTAGTTCTCACACCAGTATTTGGGCCTAGAGCCTTTGCATTGAGGGCTATCTGAAAATGGCTTTGGCGCTGAAGTTGTCTGTGAATGTGGAGTTGGTGGCATGTGAAACCCGCATGTGGAGCATTGGTTTGTGTGGGATGCTCTACCAGGTGCATTTCATTCCTAGATAATGCACTCAAAGGGCATTAAGCCTAGAGTGTGAAAACTGAGTTTCCTTGAGAGCTGCTTGGAAGCCTGATGGTGTGTGAAGTTAGTGAGCCAAATGGAGTTGTTCGCCCACAAGAACCACTCGGCTGATTCTTCTTCAATATGCGCTTACCAACATGCAGTGTTTCCTTGATTGAATTAGCTCTCACACCAATATTTGCGCCTAGAGCCTTTGCATTGAGAGCTATCTGAAAATGGCTTTGGCGCTGAAGTTGTCTGTGAATGTGGAGTTGGTGGCATGTGAAACCCGCATGTGGAGCATTGGTTTGTGTTGGATGCTCTACCAGGTTCATTCCTACATAATGCACTCAAAGGGCATTAAGCCTAGAGTGTGAAAACTGAGTTTCCTTGAGAGCTGCATGGAAGCCTGATGGTGTGTGAAGTTAGTGAGCCAAATGGAGTTGTTCTCCCACAAGAACCACTCGGCTGATTCTTCTTCAATATGCGCTTCACCAACATGCAGTGTTTCCTTGATTGAATTAGCTCTCACACCAGTATTTGCGTCTAGAGCCTTTGCATTGAGGGCTATCTGAAAACGGCTGTGACGCTGAAGTTGCCTGTGAATGTGGAGTTGGTGGCATGTGAAACCAGCATGTGGAGCATTGGTTTGTGTGGGATGCTCTACCAGGTTCATTCCTACATAATGCACTCAAAGGGCATTAAGCCTAGAGTGTGAAAACTGAGTTTCCTTGAGAGCTGCTTGGAAGCCTGATGGTGTGTGAAGTTAGTGAGCCAAATGGAGTTGTTCTCCCACAAGAACCACTCGGCTGATCCTTCTTCAATATGCGCTTCACCAACATGCAGTGTTTCCTTGATTGAATTAGCTCTCACACCAATATTTGCGTCTAGAGCCTTTGCATTAAGGGCTATCTGAAAACGGCTTTGGCGCTGAAGTTGCCTGTGAATGTGGAGTTGGTGGCATGTGAAACCCGCATGTGGAGCATTGGTTTGTGTGGGATGCTCTACCAGGTTCCTTCCTACATAATGCACTCAAAGGGCATTAAGCCTAGAGTGTGAAAACTGAGTTTCCTTGAGAGCTGCTTGGAAGCCTGATGGTGTGTGAAGTTAGTGAGACAAATGGAGTTGTTCTCCCACAAGAACCACTCGGCTGATTCTTCTTCAATATGCGCTTCACCAACATGCAGTGTTTCCTTGATTGAATTAGCTCTCACACCAATATTTGGGCCTGGAGCCTTTGCATTGAGGGCTACCTGAAAACGGCCTTGGCGCTGAAGTTGTCTGAGAATGTGGAGTTGGTGGCATGTGAAACCCGCATGTGGAGCATTGGTTTGTGTGATAAGCTCACCAAGCTTCATTTCAGTCCTAGGCACTCAAAGGGCATTAAGCCTAGAGTGTGAAAACTGAGTTTCCTTGAGAGCTGCTTGGAAGCCTGATGGTGTGCGAAGTTAGTGAGCCAAATGGAGTTGTTGTCCCACAAGAACCACTCGGCTGATTCTTCTTCAATATGCGCTTCACCAACATGCAGTGTTTCCTTGATTGAATTAGCTCTCACACCAATATTTTTTGCCTAGAGCCTTTGCATTGAGGGCTATCTGAAAATGGCTTTGGCGCTGAAGTTGTCTGTGAATGTGGAGTTGGTGGCATGTGAAACCCGCATGTGGAGCATTGGTTTGTGTGGGATGCTCTACCAGGTTCATTCCTACATAATGCACTCAAAGGGCATTGAGCCTAGAGTGTGAAAACTGAGTTTCCTTGAGAGCTGCTTGGAAGCCTGATGGTGTGTGAAGTTAGTGAGCCAAATGGAGTTGTTCTCCCACAAGAACCACTCGGCTGATTCTTCTTCAATATGCGCTTCACCAACATGCAGTGTTTCCTTGATTGAATTAGCTCTCACACCAATATTTGTGCCTAGAGCCTTTGCATTGAGGGCTATCTGAAAATGGCTTTGGCGCTGAAGTTGTCTGTGAATGTGGAGTTGGTGGCATGTGAAACCCGCATGTGGAGCATTGGTTTGTGTGGGATGCTCTACCAGGTTCATTCCTAGATAATGCACTCAAAGGGCATTAAGCCTAGAGTGTGAAAACTGAGTTTCCTTGAGAGCTGCTTGGAAGCCTGATGGTGTGTGAAGTTAGTGAGCCAAATGGAGTTGTTCTCCCACAAGAACCACTCGGCTGATTCTTCTTCAATATGCGCTTCACCAACATGCAGTGTTTCCTTGATTGAATTAGCTCTCACACCAATATTTGCATCTAGAGCCTTTGCATTGAGAGCTACCTGAAACCGGCTTTGGCGCTGAAGTTGTCTGTGAATGTGGAGTTGGTGGCATGTGAAACCCGCATGTGGAGCATTGGTTCGTGTGTGATGCTCTACCAGGTGCATTTCATTCCTAGGCACTCAAAGGGCATTAAGCCTAGAGTGTGAAAACTGAGTTTCCTTGAGAGCTGCTTGGAAGCCTGATGGTGTGTGAAGTTAGTGAGCCAAATGGAGTTGTTCTCCCACAAGAACCATTCGGCTGATCCTTCTTCAATATGCGCTCCACCAACATGCAGTGTTTCCTTGATTGAATTAGCTCTCACACCAATATTTGCACCTAGAGCCTTTGCATTGACGGCTATCTGAAAATGGCTTTGGCGCTGAAGTTGTCTGTGAATGTGGAGTTGGTGACATGTGAAACCCGCATGTGGAGCATTGGTTTGTGTGGGATGCTCTACCACGTTCATTCCTAGATAATGCACTCAAAGGGTATTAAGCCTAGAGTGTGAAAACTGAGTTTCCTTGAGAGCTGCTTGGAAGCCTGATGGTGTGTGAAGTTAGTGAGCCAAATGGAATTGTTGTCCTACAAGAACCACTCGGCTGATTCTTCTTCAATATGCGCTTCACCAACATGCAGTGTTTCCTTGATTGAATTAGCTCTCACACCAATATTTGCGTCTAGAGCCTTTGATTTGAGAGCTATCTGAAAATGGCTTTGGCGCTGAAGTTGTCTGTGAATGTGGAGTTGGTGGCATGTGAAACCCCCATGTGGAGCATTCGTTTGTGTGGGATGCTCTACCAGGTTCATTCCTAGATAATGCACTCAAAGGGCATTAAGCCTAGAGTGTGAAAACTGAGTTTCCTTGAGAGCTGCTTGGAAGCCTGATGGTGTGTGAAGTTAGTGAGCCAAATGGAGTTGTTCTCCCACAAGAACCACTCGGCTGATTCTTCTTCAACATGCGCTTCACCAACATGCAGTGTTTCCTTGATTGAATTAGCTCTCACACCAATATTTGGGCCTAGAGCCTTTGCATTGAGGGCTACCTGAAAACGGCTTTGGCGCTGAAGTTGTCTGAGAATGTGGAGTTGGTGGCATGTGAAACCCGCATGTGGAGCATTCGTTTGTGTGGGATGCTCACCAAGCTTCATTTGAGTCCTAGGCACTCAAAGGGCATTAAGCCTAGAGTGTGAAAACTGAGTTACCTTGAGAGCTGCTTGGAAGCCTGATGGTGTGTGAAGTTAGTGAGCCAAATGGAGTTGTTCTCCCACAAGAACCACTGGGCTGATCCTTCTTCAATATGCCCTTCACCAACATGCAGTGTTTCCTTGATTGAATTAGCTCTCACACCAATATTTGGGTCTAGAGCCTTTGCATTAAGGGCTATCTGAAAATGTCTTTGGCGCTGAAGTTGTCTGTGAATATGGAGTTGGTGGCATGTGAAACCCGCCTGTGGAGCATTCGTTTGTGTGGGATGCTCTACCAGGTTCATTCCTACATAATGCACTCAAAGGGCATTAAGCCTAGAGTGTGAAAACTCAGTTTCCTTGAGAGCTGCATGGAAGCCTGATGGTGTGTGAAGTTAGTGAGCCAAATGGAGTTGTTCTCCCACAAGAACCACTCGGCTGATTCTTCTTCAATATGCGCTTCACCAACATGCAGTGTTTCCTTGATTGAATTAGCTCTCACACCAATATTTGCGCCTAGAGCCTTTGCATTGAGGGCTATCTGAAAATGGCTGTGGCGCTGAAGTTGTCTGTGAATGTGGAGTTGGTGGCATGTGAAACCCGCATGTGGAGCATTGGTTTGTGTGGGATGCTCTACCAGGTTCATTCCTACATAATGCACTCAAAGGGCATTAAGCCTAGAGTGTGAAAACTGAGTTTCCTTCAGAGCTGCTTGGAACCCTGATGGTGTGTGAAGTTAGTGAGCCAAATGGAGTTGTTCTCCCACAAGAACCACTCGGCTGATTCTTCTTCAATATGCGCTTCACCAACATGCAGTGTTTCCTTGATTGAATTAGCTCTCACACCAATATTTGGGCCTAGAGCCTTTGCATTGAGGGCTATCTGAAAATGGCTTTGGCGCTGAAGTTGTCTGTGAATGTGGAGTTGGTGGCATGTGAAACCCGCATGTGGAGCATTGGTTTGTGTGGGATGCTCTACCAGGTGCATTTCATTCCTAGATAATGCACTCAAAGGGCATTAAGCCTAGAGTGTGAAAACTGAGTTTCCTTGAGAGCTGCTTGGAAGCCTGATGGTGTGTGAAGTTAGTGAGCCAAATGGAGTTGTTCGCCCACAAGAACCACTCGGCTGATTCTTCTTCAATATGCGCTTACCAACATGCAGTGTTTCCTTGATTGAATTAGCTCTCACACCAATATTTGCGCCTAGAGCCTTTGCATTGAGAGCTATCTGAAAATGGCTTTGGCGCTGAAGTTGTCTGTGAATGTGGAGTTGGTGGCATGTGAAACCCGCATGTGGAGCATTGGTTTGTGTTGGATGCTCTACCAGGTTCATTCCTACATAATGCACTCAAAGGGCATTAAGCCTAGAGTGTGAAAACTGAGTTTCCTTGAGAGCTGCATGGAAGCCTGATGGTGTGTGAAGTTAGTGAGCCAAATGGAGTTGTTCTCCCACAAGAACCACTCGGCTGATTCTTCTTCAATATGCGCTTCACCAACATGCAGTGTTTCCTTGATTGAATTAGCTCTCACACCAGTATTTGCGTCTAGAGCCTTTGCATTGAGGGCTATCTGAAAATGGCTGTGG